>NW_007736929.1:45352-52176 GCF_000696425.1 Galeopterus variegatus
ACCGGCCCCCCCCCCCCCCCCCCCCCCCCCCGTTGAATCAGAACGCTTGGGAGAGAGGGGTTGGGCATCTCTATTTTTAATTAGCTCTTTTTGATGATTTCTATTTACCCCAGTGCTTGAGCATATTGGCTTTCAGAGATGAAAATAAAGCAGTGACCCCATGGCTTCTGTATGACTTGTCCCCGTTACCGAAGGATACTCACACATTGCCTTATCCCACATTGGAGAGTGGTGGTTATAAAGACCTGGGGTGCTCCTGGGGTGCCGGGAGTGCCAGCTTTCACAGAGGAGACCCTTGTCAACAGAGCGCGAAAAGGCCGGAGTGCATCTGGGTGTGGGAGCGACAGACGCATTGGCTGCAGGTGAGACACAGAAAGTGAGAAGCCCGTGCAGAGAAGCGAGCGCTCAGGGCGCCCCAGCTCGGGGCTGAGGATTAGATGGGAACCACAGCAGCAGCCGACACCTACCGTGGCTGTGACATGTCCCGGCCCTCATCGCCTCGTGGGAGATGCAGCTCACTCCAGGGGCGCCCTCGCAGGAGCCGGGTGCTCGGGTCCCAGCTCGGGTCCCAGCTCGCACCCCTGGGTGGGCGGCACCATGGAGCCCCCCTGCTGCGGGCGCCCTGCTCTGCACACTCGCGGGGCTCCTCGTGTACCTAGCAGCCACGCGTCAGACACCTGCCACTGCAACCGGCCCCTCATGCTCCCTGGAGCACAGCTATTTGCAAGGACCCTCCTCCGCAGAGTGCGTCCCTGAGGGGCGCTGTTATTCCCACAGTCCCCAGATGGAAGTCCCACTTTAATTTTCTATGAAGTTTTTCATTACATATCTAGTAAAGGATAGGAAGAAACTGAGAAATCAGAAATAATCACCCCTTAACTACTCCTACATTAACTTTCTCGATGGCCAGGGGAGCAAGCACAGCCTTCCCGGGGCACTCAGCCACCAGGTGTTGTCCTTAATCCTGTCGTCGGCTCTCACAGGTGATGCAGGGGCAACCCCCTCTTTTCCGATCAATGCAAAGTGTATTTGTAAAGAGCTGCCTCCACGTCTCCCAGAGGTGCTGGGACGATCGTTGTCCTTCTGTCTTAGACGCTGAGCAAGCACGTGCGACTCTGAGGAGGACTCGGTGGCAGGGACAGAACCGCTCGGCTGTCATCTGCTCCTGCGTGCGTCTGACGGACCGACGAGCATTGCTGCGTTCTGCTAGAGCACAGTCCGAGGAAACCCTCCACGCCAAAGACATCCCACCAAACTGGGTTTCCTTCTTAGCACTGGGTCCCATCCACACCTGTCCTGAAACAAGGTGCTGTGTCACGTTGTGGTGCACGCTTTTTGCTTTGTGCATGTGTGTGAGCGGCTGGCGGTATGGGGATCCGAACCCTTGACCTTGGTGTTATCCACACTGCACTCTAACAAACCGAGCTCACCCTCCAGGACTCACGCGGCTCTTTATGTATGTTTTCACTCGAGTTTATTTGAATAAGGACTGGATTTGCCTTTTTAAAAAGTGCTTACTGTAGGAAAGGCAAGCAACATGGAAAAGCTAAAAAAGAGAAGTTAATCGGGAAAAAAAAAAAAAATCCTACCTCCCTGCCACAGCAATGATGCCATTAGGTGGGCATGACTGGAAACATCTCTTTGCGCGCATACATAGCTGCATGGATAAGTAGCAATACTTTATTCTGCATTCCATTGTTTTAAACGTTTTATATTGATATAATTGTAAGTTCGCATGAGTTTGTAAGAAACAATACAGACAGACCTCAGGTGCCCTTTATCCAGTGTCCTCCTGGTGTAACATCATCATGAGGACAGCACTACACCACATCCAGGAGATTCACACTGACGCGTCCTCCGTTCTCATTGAGATTTCTCCGTTTTTCATGCATTCATTCGCGTGGTAGTGTGTGTTTTCAGTACTAAGCAATTTTATCAAAGTTCCCCGCCAATTCATCAAAGATTGAGAAAGTCATAATTCCTTTGCTTATCAAAATAAGAATACTCATTTACAAGATCCCTTTGTAAAATGTGCCTGATTTAATAGGAAGTGTACTCATTTAATACAGAATCTGTAGATAGTATTTTAAAAAATGATTTTATTCTAACATTTTCAATGTCATGTTAAATTGAAATAAAGCTTAATCTTAAAGATAAATAAACAATTAGAGATATCTGCCTTAAACATTGATAAAGGAGATAGAGGTGCTTATCCACAATGTTTGAAAGCACATGCCAGGGCTGAGCAACCGAACAGAGCCTTTTAAATGACACAAAAGTCAACAGCTCTTACCATCCTTGGGTTCTGTAGGCGTAGTGAGTTCCGGGTGTGGAAAGGCAGCATGTGCTACAGCATCTGCTATCAACAGAATTGCGTTCCCCAAATTCATATGTCAAAGCCCCAACACCCATTGTGACTGTACCTGGACATGGGGTCTTTAGGAGGTGATTAGGATTGAATGAGGTCATAAGACTGAGGCCTGATCTAATAAGACTGTGGCCTTATAAGATGATAAAGATCTTGTTCTTTCTCTATCTGCCATGAGAAGACACAGTGAGAAAGCGGCCATCTGCAAGCCAGGAAGAGGGGGCACTCACCAGAACCTGCCCATGCTGGCACCCTGATCTTGGACTTCCAGTAAGAAGTAAGTATTTGTCCTTCAAGCCATTTAGTCTGTGGTGTTTATGGCAGCTGGAGCAGACTAAAACAGTGTCCTTGCTGCAAGGGTCAGAGTCTGTGCTCTAGGCAGTTCTAGCATGGCCAAGCTGCCCAGTCCTTTCCTGTCTCTGCATTTGTGTCTCCCTGTGAGATGATGCCTGGCAGTGCCCAGGGGACACAAGTTAAGAAGCCTTTTTTCAGTGCTTCTGGAATAAATACCACAGTTGCAGCTTTTTAGTTAAAATTATTATCTGAAATGTCCTGTTTATCAAACTAACAAAGTAGCTTTGCTTCTGAAAAATAATGTGAATATTTTGTTTTGTTTTTAATTACCCCCTGGTGTGGAGATCGCCACATGGTTCATGCCACACTGTTATGTGGCACCCAGCAAATCACTGCATATATGGCTTGCCTCTGTGCTGATATTCTCTTTCCTGTGAACCACGCAGTGATTACCCAACATGCGGAGAATAGTAATGAGAAGTGAGTTTTTCTCTATTTTCATGGAAAATCATACTAAGTGTAATTGGGTAAAAATAAGAACAGTCAATCAATCGTTCTGCACTTGGGCTCAGGTTTATGTCTGGCTTACTGGATGTGGAAAGTGGTATTGCCTGGCATCTTGTTTTGGGGCACTCTGTAGTGGGCACAAGGATTACTCACTTGGCCAGTTAGACCATGAAGATTTTCCTTGAAGGCATTATAGTTGAGATAGCAGAATCTAAACTAACTTTTAGAGGGCCTCACTAGAAAAACAAGTATTCTATGGGGCAAATTTGCTCCCTAAGTAAGACAAATGAGGTTTACCAGCTTATCTCTATTACTTTGTACAGAAGTGACACTTGGTGATGCAGTGTTTGTGGCACAGAGAGAAAATGCACCATGCTGTTGGAAGAACTGCGAGACAATGGGTGGTGTGCTTGCAAGTCCCAAGAATTATACCCCCCCCTCCCATGACACTATAGGACTGAAGGTTATAACTTCCCCACCATATCACCATGTGATTTGGGCAATGAATCCAGGTACACCTCACATAAACAGGAACACACTAAGGGTGATGTGAAAACAAAGGCTGCTTACCCTCCGAGTGGGTGAGGACCTGACACAGGGTATTGCTGGCACTGCTGGGGGGATTTCTCCACAGCCAAGAGTCCTGATCTGATGAGGACTATTTAACCAGCATTAACTTTCTTTTCACTAAAATAGACAAATTGAGAAATCCACAATGCAATAGCTGGAAGGACACTGATAGATGGTTTTAGCCCAATATCCACATTTTTGCTTGTGAAAGCCAAGGCTCAGAAGTGGCAATTGTCTGGTGGAGACAACAGAATGGATTAGAATGAGAAGCAACATAGAAAACATGTCTTCAGATTTTCTAGTGTCACGGGCACTTGGAGTGGGCTCATGGTTTTAAGCTGTGTATACCTGAGTGGCAAGACATAAACTCTACTTTCTACAATTCAATGTGCTATTATACCCAACCCCATTCAGACAGAAATTTGTATTCTAGTTACTCCCAGGTAAGCCTAGCCTGATTATGGACAGTTCAGTCCTCTCAGGCTTCAACCAAATCAATTTAGGAGAAAGGGTTCTACACCTCCCATTTCCTTCATCCCCAGGGCACTTGATGGGCTTCCTCAAATGAAGTGGGAGGGACAGGACTTGTCCCCAGTTCACTGCCCCCACCACAGCATTCCCCTTGAGAGAACATACTCCCTCACCTCAGCGTCTTTGATGTAGAGTGTGTTGTGCACCTGCATTGTCCAGCTGGCTGCGTATCAGGTACCATTTTTAGCAAACGTCCAAAACCTGGAGACTTTTGCTACCATTCGTATCAATGAGGAAAGAGATCAAAAAGTGGCCCAAAGTTACCCAAGACGAGGAGGAGGTAGTGCTGAGGTTCAAACTCCACCTCTGGACTCTAGAACTCAAAGCCCTAACCACAAAGTTACGGAGCTTGCTAAACTTCTCAAGCCATGTCTAGATGACCAGCTGCCTCCCAGCCAGGCCGTGATATGCCTGGGCATGGGGAATTTTCACAGTCTCTCCCATACTTCTCTGCACTGCAGGGGAGATGTGGGCTTTGCTTTGGACCTTTCTGGCTTGTCAGTCTCCTTGTCTATTTTTCTCACTCTTCTCCCTTTACAGGGATGCTTGGGGACTCACGTGAGCCAGAGGGAGCAGGAATAAGTCACCACTGACCCCCGATCCCCCCAGCTGTGACTTCGGGTCATCCCTCCTCCCCACCCTCTTCCCAGTAGAAACACCTCCACGACCTTCACCAGGAACTCGCTCTGTCATTCTCACCACGGAGTCTTGAGTCCTTTCTGGTTCTCCAAACAGGAAGGGATGGAATCTCCCCTCTCTGTTGTAGGATGAACTGGTGCTAACGTCTGCATAAATTTTAAAAAGCATCCAGACTGTGTCTTAAAACTCCCAGCTTGTTAGAATTTTTCATATTTTATTTTTATTTTTTAAGGTTTTTTATTTTTTTTTTTTTAGAATTTGAAAATGAACTTATTCCTCAAAAGGTCCAAATTTTCAACGGGAAGGAGGGGATTTAACAGGAGTGTCTCCGCTACAACAGGTGCTCTATTTTAATAAATCTTTTCTTTTAACAACTTTACTGAAATGTAATTGGCATGCAGTATGCAGAATGTGTGTGAGTGTAAACCTTAAGAAGTGTTGATGTGTGCGTACACCCATGAAACCACGACTGAGATAATGAACCTGCATCATGAATTAACCCCACAATTTCCTTCTGCTCCTTTAAAGTTCCATTCCTCCCATTTCTATTCAACAAGCAATCGCTGATCTACTTTCTGTCAATATACATTAGTTTGTAGTTTCAAGTCTTTATTTATACCCCCCCCATATATATATAATCATAGAGAATACATTTATTATTCTCTCATGCACCATGATATTTTGAGTTTTTCATGTTGTATGTATCAATAGTCATTTTTTTTTCCTTTTTTTTTTTCTTTTGTCTTTTTTCGTGTCCGGCAACGGATCGCAACCCTCAGTGTCGCGCCCGCACCGGACCGGGACCGGCAACGGGATCGCAACCCTCGGTGCTGCACCCGCACCTTGCTCAGCCAGTGAGCGGGAACCGGTCTGTATGTGGGATCCGAACCCTCGGCGGGAACGCCGCCACGCTCCCAAGCGGCGCACTGTAGGAGTGCGCCACCGGGCCAGCCCAATAGTCATTTTTTTTTTATTCCAGATAATATCCCATTGGATTGCTATATCACAATGCTTGTCCATTCACCTGTTGGTAGATGTTTTGAGTTGTTTCCAGTTTTCGATTGTTACAAATGAAACTGCAATAAATATTCCCTGACAGGTTTACTTTTCTTTTGTCCAGTAGTAAAATCACTGGTTCATATGGCAAGTGTGTATTTAATGTTTTGAGAAATTGCCAAGCTGATTTCCAGAAGGGCTGTATTTCACACCTATTCTTTACCTTTACCTTTGCATTTACATTTGCATTTGGAGGCTTTAAACACCAAATTAAATATCTGTAACATGCACAGCATTATTCACATTTTTTATTTCTTCTCCAGTAAGATTTGGAGGTTTATGTATTTCCAGGAATTTGTCAATTTCATCCGTTGTCAAATTCATTGGCAGAAAGTTGTTCATAATATTCTTTTTATACTTGTAATATCTGTAGAATCTGTAGTAATGTCATTTCTCTCATTCTTGATACTGGTAATTTGTGTATTTTTCTTTTTCTTTTTTTTTTTTCTAGTGAGGCTGGCTAGAGATTTACCCATTTTATTGATCCTCTCAAAAAATGTTTTTCCATCATTTTACTTTAAACTTTTTTATGTCTTTTTTATTGAAGTGAACATCTTGTAGTCAGTATAGAGCTGAGAATGGCTTTCTTTGCAGTCTGATGAGCTCTGCCTTTAATTAGGGTGTTCAGGCCAGGGGTAAACAGATAATCAGTATTTTTGACTTGTGGGCTGCACAGTCAGCTGCAGCTGATCAGCTGTGCCACCATGATGTGAAAATAGCCACGAGCAATATGTAAAAGAAAGCAAGAGACCGTGTCGTGATAATTAAACAGTCTGAAAATCATTTAAATTTAATACAATTATTTATATTTCATGCTTAAGTCTGTCATGATTTAAATATATATATATATATATATATA
>NW_007736929.1:53176-58870 GCF_000696425.1 Galeopterus variegatus
ATATATATATATATATATCCCCTGTGGTGTTTCCCTCTTTTCCTGCCTTTATTTATAGTAACTTTTTAATAATTCAATTTTTTCTCCTCTGTTGTTCTGTTAGCTATTACTCTCCCTTTTGTTATTTTAGCGATCACTTTAGGGTTCATAAAATACATTCTAAGTTATCGCAGAGTGCTTTCCAGTGGTATAAGCCACTTTTCATGAACGTATAGAAATTTACAACAGTACACATATAATTCTCCCCTCTCATGATCTCTGAAATTGCCATCATGCCCTTCATTTTCACAAACTATAAACTACACAATAAATGTTATTATTTTCTAGAGGCTTAAATAACAAAAAGTCATATATTTATCTATGTAGTTATCATTTCTAATGCTTTTCATCCCTTTGTGTAGATCCAGCTTTCTAACTAGTATCATTTTCCATTTGCCTGAAGTACATCCTTTAACCATTTTTGTAGGCTGTTTCCTTGGTGAGAATTTTGTTCTGCTTTCATAGGTTTGGAAATGTCTTTATTTCACTGTGTTTTTGAATGATATTTTTGCTGGGTATAGAAATCTCAGTTGACAGCTTGTCCACTCCCGCCCCCCATACACAGTAATTTAAACAGTGCTGCTTCAATGTTTTTAATGAGGAAAGCTCTGTCACTTGTATCTTGTTTGTCTGTACTGAGTACATCTACTGAGTACATCTTCTTTTTTGTTTTTTAACTCTCATTGATTTTAAGGCTATCTTTTTATCACTCTTGCCATGCAGCCTCTCCAGTGGCTCCCACATCCTGGGATTTTCATCCTGTGCCGTCCCCTCTCTATGAATGTGGGCTGAAGTTATTACTGACTTCTAATAAACAGAATAAGGCAGAAGTGATTGGATTTTATTCCTAATAAGGAATTACAAAATGGCCATGGCTTTTGTCTTGGGTTTCTCTTTCTCTCACTCTGATGAAAGCTAGCTATGTGTTATGAGCCACCCTATGGAGAAACCCAAGTGGCAAACAGCTGACATTTTCATCCCACTGTTCTGAGGACCTGAAGCTTGCCAACAGCCATCGCATACATGAGTTTGGGAGTGAATCCTCCCTCAAACCATGCTTGAGATTGTTGTAGTCCTGGACAACACCATGAATCCAGCCTTGCCTGAACCAGAGTTATCCAGCTAAGCTTTGTCTGGAATTCTGACCCTTAGAAATCTTTAAATGACTAATATTTTAGATCACCAAGTGTTGGGCTAATTTGTTATACAGCAAATATACCTAATATACACTGGTCTTGAGAAATTTTATATAATGTGTTTTTGTATAGATTTTGTTTCTTGAACTTGGGATCCATAAAACTTCTGAAGGTTCATAAATTTCATCAAATTAAATTTCCTTGGCTTCACAGTTCTTATCAAATTACACTTTGGTGGGTTTATAGTTTTTGGCAGGTTTTGAAAATGTGTGGTCATTACTCTTAAAATATTTTTTTTTTCCTAAATCACCCTCTTTTGGAGCCTCTAATTATACCATGTTGATCTATTTTAATTGTCCCACGCTGAATGGTGCTCCATTCATTTGTTTAATTCTTCTTTTTTCCTCCCTCTCATTTTGAGTAGTTTCTATTGCTATATGTTCAAGTTCACTAATATGTTCTTTTGCAGTGTCCAATGTGCCATTAATCACATCCAGGTTTCTTTTCATCAGAGGCATTATAATTTTTATCCTTAGATGTCCATTTTCAGTGTTTTTTTACATCTTTATCTTCACTTAATGTTTAGAACATATGGAATACCGTTAAAAGAATTGGTTTAGTGTTTTTATCTGGTAAATCTAACATTTGTTTCAGTTCTGAGTTAGTTTAGATTGGCTCATTTTTCCCTTCATTATGGGTCACATTTTTCTGCACTGTGCATGGCTGATGAGTATTTTTTGAATGCTGGTCTTTGTGAACTTTACCATGTTGGACTTTGGATAATGTTGTATCCTGTAAGAGTTTTTGAACCTTGTGAAGAATATACTTAAATTACCTGGAAATAGTTTGATCTCTTTGGATCTTGTTTGTACAATTTAAGTGGCACTTTCTCTAGGGCTTGTTACTTCCCATTGCTGAGGCATGGGAACATACCATGTTAACTTTTAGGTTTTCTATTCTGTGCAGCAGAAACACACATTTCCTGGCTCCATATGATGCTGGGCATGATTCTCTCTCTCTCTCTCTCTCTCTCTATCACGGGTTCTAAGTTTATTTTAATTAGAACTTTGAGCTGGGTTGTTGCATTAACACTTACATTTATTCTCTGTTTAAATATTCCCTCAGTGATAAAACTCTCAAGGCATTGCTTAGGGTATGGCTACTAAATGACTTTAATGGATATTATATAACAGAGAAATAGTAAATCATAAGCCAAACTTATGGGACACTTTGAGAATTATTTTATACAAATATTTGGGAAACTCATGTGAAATATAATATTATCTCCTGGATCTGAAAATCATGCCTTGGGCTTATTTTTAGATAATCACAGCTGAATTGGTTCAACTGTAACTTCAGGCATATCTTAAAAGTCTCACTCTCAAAGCAGATGGGCTCAGCCTCCCTAAATGTTTGCGTGAAGCCAAACCGGTAGAGTGGAGAGACCAAAAATTTCACATCACCAGGACTGTACGGATGGAGGCTTCCATGACCCATTCTCTCTCCCGCTCTCTCTCTGAAGAGAAGGGCACTAGCCGTACAGTACAAATGCCAGACAGGTGTGGTGCCCGCTCCTGTGATGGGAAAACAGCAGGAAGGAGTGTTCGCCAGGCACTGCGAGGCTCTCGGAGCATCTCGTACCTCCAGGCTCCCACCGCCCCCTCCTCAGAGCACTGTGCTGGTGTTCTCACTTTGTTTTGGACAATCAGCTTTCAAGCCAGCAGATATTCAAGTGAAAAATTCAAATCACCTTCCCAGAATGTAAATTCATACAAATTTGTCATCCTGCTCAGAGCCCATTCAGGGGATCCTAGTTTGTGATATAAAGTCATTAGCTACACAACACTGAAATGAGGTTGCTAGTTGCTTTCGATAAAGCAAACTCACTAAAAAATGTGTCCCCACACGCTCTGCTAAGAGCATAGACACACTGTTTCAAGAGTTGTCAGCACCTTGTATTACATCCATGTACCAAAATGGTGCACGGTTCCTGATTTGGGGTCTCTTCAGTGTTACCACCATTTGGAGCATTTACAGCTGGCTCTGTGTTATAGGAGGAGTTACAGTCAGCCAGTGTAGAAAGAGAAAAATATATACTCACAGGCTTGTAAGGGGTTTGCAGAGCATCATTCATCTCTACCTCCAGTTCACAGACAGTGCCACTCCTGAAGCTCAGAACTTACCCTATTTTGCACATGTGGGTTTAAAAAACTAAGTTAAGACCAGTTCTTTTGACTCCGTGTCCAGCAACTTTCCTTGTATCATCCAATATGTCAATTTGTAATTGAAGCATTTTAATGTTGTAATTACACACACAATTGTCTGTTTTGTTTCCCTAAATGGAAGATATAAACATGTGGTTTGTTTCTAGAAAACAGTGCCATTGATGTTTTGAGATCCCATTTTTTGAAATAAATAAATTCCTTTTTAACATGGGTTTCAGAAATGGAACCATGACTGTCACTGAGGAAGCCACCATGAATTTGTGAATCTCCCTATTGTGTTCTAAATAGCTAGAAAAAGAGGACAGGGTCTGCAGTTTTCTGTTTGCTGTGGTGTTTCCGGCATGGTGCCTGCACATAGTGGGAGGGTCTGCAGGTTTCTGTGTGTGCTGTGGTGTTTCCGGCATGGTGCCTGCACATAGTGGGAGGGTCTGCAGGTTTCTGTGTGTGCTGTGGTGTTTCCGGCATGGTGCCTGCACATAGTGGGAGCTCACTTGGCCACAGGGCTGAACATGACGCTTTTAATTGTGGGTTTGTTTCATTGACAGTTTCTGCCTGTGGCTTATTCTAATTCATGTACTATCAAACGAAATTATTAATAGGATTTGCTAGTCTGCCTCACCTTTGTAAACCCTAGAAAGGCTATGGCACGGCATATTAATACAAACATTTCATTTTGTCTGAAATTATCTTCCCTTTTCTTCTCCCCTCTGTCTCTCTCCTTTCTTCCCTTCCTTCAGTCTTTCCTTCCTTCCTTACTCATTTTCTCTCTTTTTTCCTTGTTTTTCCTTCCCCAACTCCGCTTCCCCCTCCTCCTCTCTCCCCCCCCACCTCAATCTCTCATTCATTTTTACCATTTAACTAATGCCTGTGGGATATCCTTTGGCTCATATATCCCATTATTGAACATGTATGAGTAGGTAAAATGAAGGAAGAGAGAGATTTTAGATCCATCTGTTTACAACAAATCATGTGTTGAGTTCTCCTGGAAGGGCTGAACAGTATTTATGTTTTCATAAATTTTTGCTTTTACCATAAAAGCCAATTTTCCTAAACATTCCTAATTTGTCTTTTCCCTGCTTACTGTGTGTGTTTCCTTTGCAGAAAGAATGAATGTTCTACACTCTAGGCTCTTAGGTTCACAAACAACTCAACTGATTGTGTACCTTTAAATGGTCAAGCTTTTTGGTACGTGGGAACTTCCATGAAGTGTATGCATTCTATATTTTCTTTCAGAAAGTGTTGCCTATGTTAGCAGAAGAAACTAATCTAGCATGGATATAAGCAAAAAAACAAAAACAAAAAAACAAAAAAAACCTCACCCTCTTAAGTCATTGTCAGTTTGTTTTCTATTATATTTAAAAAATGGTAAGACTCTTTAAGAAAAACCTTCCTGCATAAATTATTTCCTAGTAGGCATCACATACTGAAGAAAAGACAGATGCATCAAGCAATCAATATTCGTCAGTGCCTTCCACCTCTGTGTTCTAATGTTGAAATATCAACATTCTGGATACGTGTGTGTTCTAATGTTGGGATATATGTTCTAATATTGAAATGTTGCTGGACCTGGTGATTAATAGTATATAATATGAGTGTCCTTGCCTACAATGCCTTGCTCAGAGACAGAGAAAAGTCACCCTGTCTCCCATGCCATGCTTTTAATGGGTGACCACTTTTCCACTTCATGTAAGGTCTCAGCTCTAATAGGGCTGCTCTTCAACTTCCAGGACCTCTGTGTTATGATTCCAAGGTCCCAAATTAAAAGCACCAGAAAAAAATTAAATATTCAGTTATTTTCCATAGGCTCAGAACTTTCAGATACGTGAACAATTATAGAGTAAATTAGCTAAAGTTTTGTGGGATTTTTTGGAAATTTTAATCAAGGAACACAATGATGTATAAATGAATGTGAAATTAATAGATAACAAATGTTAACATTTTTTCACATTATAGCAATCTGAGTGTTTTGAAAAGCTAATGTCAAGTTAAAATCAAGCTGGGTATTTTTCTGACACTATCAAAAGTATCAAACTCATTCTGTGTTTGTGTCCGAGAACACACATAGGTTTTTGCATCCTTTTTACAAATCCAGGTCTCTCCACCTTAGCACTATTAACATTTTGGGCTCAATATTTCCTTGCAGTGGCTGCCATCCTGTTCATTGTTGGAAGGTTAGGAGCATTCCTGGCC
Source organism: Galeopterus variegatus (assembly GCF_000696425.1). NCBI lineage: Eukaryota > Metazoa > Chordata > Mammalia > Dermoptera > Cynocephalidae > Galeopterus > Galeopterus variegatus. The sequence continues at coordinate 58,767 of NW_007736929.1, forward strand.
TCTACCCACTTGAAGTTAGAAGCATCCCCACCCAAGTCATGTTAAGAAAAAGTCAAAAATATCTCCAGACATTGCCAAAAGTCAAAATTTTGCCTGGGGAGGCA
>NW_007736930.1:0-33811 GCF_000696425.1 Galeopterus variegatus
CTTCTCAGGGTCGCGCTGTCTCCTGGCACGGCCGCTCCAGACTCGTCGCCATCTTAGAATCCTTATAAAACAAACTTTAATTAACAAGCAGCCACAAAACCGGTTCATACAACCTCATCTGTAAAATCAATGAAGGCTCAGCTCTCTGTCCTTTTAGGAACTCTACCACCTTGCAGAAAGGATACGCTCAAGGAAAATTGTTAGAGATTATTAAAATAATAATGCATTTTTTCCTGTCCAGATTCATAAGTCACTGAATTATGTCTGTGGACCCTTGTTGTATTAGTCAGGGTTCTCCAGAAAGACAGAACCAATAGGATATATATAGATACATAGGTATACGAGAGAGAATTTATTAGGGGAATTTACTCAGTCAATAATGAAGGCTAAGAAGTCCCGCAACAGGCATCCTGCAAGCTGGAGATCTTGGGATGTGGGTAGTGTGGCTTGGTCCAAGTCCAAAGGCCTCAGAACCATGGAAGCCAATGGTGTAACTCTCAGTCTGAGGCCAAAGGCACCTGGGGGCAGAGGTTGCTGGGGGCTGCTGGTGTAAATCCTGGAGTCCAAAAGCTGGGGAGCCTGGAATTGTGTTGTGCAAGGACAGGAGAGGAAAAGTGCATTCCTGCACCAGTAGATGAATAGACACATTCAACTTTTCTCTGTTTTGTTCTCTTCAGGCTCCATCCAACTGGATGGTACCCACCGACAATGAGGGTGGATCTCTCCCAGGAATCCACTCAAACTCACATGCTAATCTCCCCTGGAAACACCTTCACAGACTTATCCCAAAATAGTGCTTTACTAGGTTTCTAGGTAATTCTTAATCTAGTCAAGCTGACACTTAAAATTAACCATCACGCTTATGGAGGAAAGAGAAATAAAAAGAGAAATTAATTTTGTTACAGATAACATTTAAGAAAATCTTAACTCATTAATACTTTGCTGTGCGTGTGTATTTCAGATTGAGCTTTGGGATTCAGTTCATACTCACAAGGATGAAATGCACAGCCATAGGAGACACTCAAGTTGCTCTACTTGTTTCAGGTCACATGTGCAATTGTGAAACTGAGATTCTGGGGAGAGATACTATACACATGAAGAGCCACTAGGATGGTTGGTCTTTTCAACCAATTTATGATGCCATTTTTGCCAACCACCTAGTTATGTTACCCATCACAGAGACAATTAAAGAGATGAGTGCAAACCTAGGAAATTCTCTGTAAGCATTTCTTTTATTATTGGTTAAAATACACTTTCAAGTACTTTCCAATTTCTCACTTCTCCTTTTTTAGTGCAGACAGCTTCTACACTATTATTTATTAACTAGCACAACACCTGGTGTTGCCTGAGGACTTCACAATCCACATTCAAGTCTGAAGTCATGATAGCCTTGAGTGTGGTAAAGAAAAATGGAATGAAATGCTGGTAGACAAGAAACAAAAGGATAAACAAAAATAAGCCCAAACTTTTCCTAGTGGCCTTTATGGGCAATACTCAAAAGACACAGAAAATGCTGAAATTTGGAATAGTTCATGTTTTCTAGGCAAAAATTGAATTCAAATTAGAATAGACTTACAAATGAGCAAGCAAATTAACTGAAGAAATGTAATTTTGTTGTATTAAGCTCTTTTTCAATTAAGTGAGTTATTGAGAACATTATGGAAAACATCTCTGTAGGGTCAGGATTAGAAACTGCATGTAAGATTAGCATATTATAAAATCTTGTTTTTGTTTCCTTTCCCTTCTTCAGGCATGAACACATCAAAGAATCAACAAAGCACTTTTCAGAATGTGACTTAAGTGGGCAGAGGGTGGGATTCCCTGGCCAAACATGTCAACCCCTCCGATTTGTCCTTTGACCTTTATAATTTTACTCCTTTAGATCCTGAAGTTTTTTTTTTAACATTACCATTTTTTCCAGATTTTAAAATGCCTCTGAGAAGCATTAAATTTCAACACCTAATCTAAGTTATTATTTAACTACTACAGGATTAATTGCTGGAGAGTTGAAAGCTGGATTCCAGGATTATGAGATAGCAGAGAAGCATCTGATAGGAAAGATTCAGGATGTGTGTTCAGATGACTTGGACCACAATCCCGGCTGCAGTACTTTCTTTGAGTGTTGTTTTCCTAATCTTTGAAGGGAGGTTGATTATAATGTCTGCCCTACCCATGTCATAAGAATGTTGTATAAAATTGCACTGTAATTAATACGTGTTACCTTGTTTCTTAGTGCTTTTGAATGGATCAAAGAGGAAAGTGAATAAAAAGTAGAATGAAAAAGAATGTTAATTTTTGATGATTTTACCCAAGGCTGGCCTGCAGGGCCTATTCTGAGGCTCAAAAGTACAAGAGAAATTTAAAATGTGATTTCTATAGGAAGCTTACATCTGGAGTGTGCTACCTTTAATTTATCTGTTTATCCATCCATCTAACCAACCATTCAGCAAACAATTATCCATCACCTGTCCTGTGCCTGGTGTTGGAAGTAGCAGAGTCAGATGAAAAACCTACCATCCTTCCACCCCCACAAGGCTAACTTTGAGAGCCCCAGTGTTAAGAATCGTATGAGCGATCTTCAAAAGCTTAATGGAAAATGGGTATTATATTAAAAAAACTATGCAGGGATCTCAAAATTTTTTTGCACCAAAATAAGCACATACTAACTTGTTATAACATGTCTGGACAGGATCTAGTTTGAGACAGTAAGAAGGATAAGACATCCATTTGAAAAGGGGGCTTATCAGAGCAACATGAATTCTGCTAAAATTGAAGCAAGAACAAACGTCACATTTATGGTAAAGCTTGGGTGGAAGAATGGTGAAATCACTGATGCTTTATGAAAAATTTATGGGGACAGTGCCCCCCTCTGTAAAATCAGCATTTTACAAATGGATAACTCGTTTTAAGGAGGGATGAGACGATGTTGAATATGAGTCCTGCAGCAGCAGACCATCCACATTAATTTGCAGGGAAAAATTAATCTTGTTCATGCCCTAATGGAAAAGGACCTCTGGTTAACAGCAGAAAAAATAGCCAACACCACAGACATCTCAATTGGTTCAGCCTACACAATTTTGAATGGAAAATTACAGTTGAGCAAACTTTCCACTCGATGGGTGCCAGGACTGTTGTGCCCAGATCAGCTGCAGACAAGAGCAGAGCTTTCAATGGAAATTTTAGACTAGTGGGATCAGGATCCTGAAGCATTCCATCGAAGAATTGTAACAGGAGATGAAACATGGCTTTACCAGTGCTATCCTGAAGACAAAGCTCAACTAAAGCCATGGCTGTCAAGAGGTGGGAGTGGTCCAGTCAGTGCAAAAGTGGACCAGTCAAGAGCAAAGGTCAAGGCAACCATTTTTTTGGATGCTCAAGGCATTTTACTTGTTGACTTTCTGGAGGGCCAAAGAACAATATATCTGCTTATTATGAGAGTGTTTTGGAAAAGGTAGCCAAGATTTTAGCAGAAAAACCCTGGAGAGCTCTTCTTTACCACGACTATGCCCCTGCTCATTTTTCTTATCCAACAAGGGAAATTTCGTGGGAATTTCAATGGGAAATCATTAGCCATCCACCTTACAGTTCTGATTTGGATGTTTCTGACTTGTTTTTGTTTTCTAATCCTAAAACATCTTTAAAGGGCACCCGCCCCCCCTTTTTTCAGTTACTAATGTAAAAAAGACTGCGTTGACATTGTTAAATTTCCAGGATCCTCAGTTCTTTGGGGAAGGACTAAATGGCTGGTATCATCACCTACAAAAGTGTCTTCACTTTGATGGAGCTCATCTTGAGTAATACAGTTGATATTTATTTTTATTTTCATCCTTTAATTCCATTTTCCCACAAACTTTTTGAAGTCCCCTCGTACTATCCTCATTCATTGAGTTTTCTTCTATTTAACATTTTCAAGCTACTATTAGCCCAAATGCACAAGTCCCTAATTGAAAGTGTCTTTCTCTGTAGAAAGGCAAAAGTTTCTTCAAGCCACCAGAGATATTATTTTTATGAAATAACTTAGAAAATTATCTGGCAGATTATAAATTCTTAACACACATTCAGGCGTACATGCATGCATTTATTATTTATTTATTTGGCACGAATGGCATGGAAAACAGCATGAGTGTATGACATGTAGAGGAATATACAGCAATGTGGTAGTAGTCATCTAGATTGTTGGGAAATAGTTAAAAATAAACACTTGATACTTTTCACTTCAATACAACTTACACAAAGGTTACAGTAATAATTTTTTAAGTTATTTTAATTATAAAAAATATCAAAAGGATGCCACACACTGACCTTCCATGGCTATTTCAAAACCAAATGCATAAACATGATATGTTACAATTTTAAGCCCACTATTTTGAAGAACACTATTTTAGGGTTTTTTTCTTTCACTTCACATTACCTTTACCTAGTCTCAAACTCCATTTGAGTAGGTAAGACACGACAATTTAATAAAGAAATATAATTAGTGCAATGTTTTTTGTCTGCCTTTTGCAAAGTCAGAAGTATTAGAATGAGAACTAGAGTAGGAACCAGAAAATTTCTGTGAGCTTGGGAAAATCACTTAACTGCTCCAAATATCTGTAAAAATGGCAATAAGCATAATTTGCCTACCTACCCCGGGAGGTTGTTGTGAAGGTCAAATAAAATCATACATGAGAAGGCTCTGGGTTCTGTTATTTATTTATTTATTTATTTATTTATTTATTTATTTTTACCAAAAATGTGTTATACAAGTATAAGATTTTATTATTTTATTATTAATTTCATTGGAACTGTCTGTGCAGCTCAGTCTGCTATTTTTTTCGACGTATGTCTTCCTCACTGTGCTCTTTTAGAAGCTGATCCATGGAATAGACCTAGATCTTTTATTGATCACTACATCTGTCTAATGAAAGTGTAGCACCACGTATTCTGAGAACTCACCCCATCATGCCGAGGACAGAGTGGTGTAATCCTGTTATAAAGCATGTGGCTGTTCACATATTACCTGAATACCCAACTTAACCAACTATGTACAGGATAATTTATAGTACCTGCTTTAATGGGAGGTTATAATGCTGCAATCAGGGAACAGAGATCCCACTTGCATTACAGAATAGGCCATAAATAATTCTGTTTGTAGGATGCACCATCTTCCCTTAATGGTCTGAATAATGTAGTAGCAGAACAGCAAAATAAAGTAATTTGGGAAATAAAACCAACCTGTTATTAAGTGATGCACAACACTGATAGTTCCCAAAGTATTCTTTGTTCTCAACAGATTTTTATCTTTCTGTGAGAGAAATTAACAGTGACACCTGATATATGTAATGCCATATTGTGTTTTATTAACAGTTTTTATGAAAAATACTTTAATCCCTACAGCATCTTAATAAAGTAGCAAGGGCAGAGTCTCATTTTAATTTTATAGAGAAAGAGACTAGGTTAAAAAAAAAGGCTAAAAATCTTGCTCAAGATTGTACACCTTTTCATAGTAATTGTGAATCAAACTCAGGTCTTTGATTCAGTGTTTTTGTTTTTGTTTTCCCTCAGCAAACATGCTCTAAAAGTGTATATGACATTGCAAACATCTTGGATATCCATTAACTATACATCTAAGAATTCTTCTGGTTTGAAACAGAGAAGATTCTAGAGTTTCTCCACTAATGGCACAACAAAGGCATACAATTCTGAACAAATGAAAAAGAAAGTAACCACAATGTCACACAAAAATAAAAACATCACATATTTGTTAAAACTTATTCTATCAAAAGTCAAGATTCCTGAGATTTTCTCATTGAATACACATCAGTTCTCTGAGTAAAGTATCAAAGTTGTATATATCCTTTTCAGTTATTTACTGATTCCAGTCACGCAGGTGGTACAAAATGTACTCATTTTGTTCTTATCAGGAGTGTTGCGGGCAGACTTGCACAGAGCTTAAAGTACATTCTTCGTTTCCCTGGTGATAAAGAGCCTCAGCCATAGGGTGATGGTCAACTGAAGTAGCCAGTTCAGCAAAGGGAGGAGAATTTTGCTCTCCAGTTCAGAGTTTTTTTATTATAGGTACTACTACTGAGGCAATCTTGGCAAAGCCCCACTCATATTTATCTCTGAACTCTGTCCTTTATTACATGAGTGGGTACAGTGCTACAAGGCAGAGTGGCAGCACTCGTTTTATGACATCAGAGATGTCCTTGCTAATGGCTCTGTTCCATCCTTATGTAAAGAAAAACAGTTCTAGCTAATAATAGGGACATGGATGAATTCAAGGCTCAAGCAGAGAGGATCACTTTAAAAATTGTAAGAGAAGTTTATGTGGAAAGGGTGTGCTATGCATCAAGGTACATTGTGTTTACTTTCACACGATGCTGCATCCACACAGCATAAGTAAGAGGAGTTTTGGCAATTATCTAGCTAAAGTGATCAATGTTAATGGACAATCTGGTTAACTCGGCCTTTAAAAGTAGATCTGAGCAACAAAAAGTGAAATGCCAAGAGAGCTCTTAAATGAATTTACTTTCATTTTAAGTTAAATTGCAGTTCCTGACTTTATTTTCCAATTACCACATGATGTTTCAATAGTATTGTTGCAATAACAACACTTTGTTCTTAAAGATTCCCTTCCATTCAATTAGTTCAAAGTACATTTGGGTACATATAGGTTATCAGTTTCCATCCAGCCTTATGAAATGAATTTGAGCTGCAAACATTGGTAACTCTGATATTTTCACCATCCTTCTCATTCTCTGCATTCGAGTCATAGAGATTTCTCATTTCCTTGGGCAATTTCTTTTCTTATTAATTTTCTTTTCCACTTAATCTGTTGATGGACACTTAGGTAGTTTCTGCATCTTGTCTATTGTGCTCTAATGTACAACATGAGGATTAAAATTAACCAAATTATATTGTATTAGGAATTTTTCTTAAATAATAGATTTTAACTGCTTTTGTCACCAAAATGTATGTGAGATGATAGATATGGTAATTTGCTTCACTACAGAAACCATTTTACTATTTATATGTATCCTACAACATCATGTTGTAAACTTCAAATATACAAAATAAAATTTATTTTTTTAAAAAAGCCTGGGCAAAAAAGAAATATCTTTTTTGGAGGAAGAGACATTTAGAATTTGGACCAGCATAATTAGAGTTCAAGAAAGATACAGTGGGGGACTCTTCTAGAACATAAATGTAATATACAAGAGCATAGAAGTAGGAAAACATACAAAGTATTTGGAGATTTGAGAGTTGTTCAGTTGGACTGATGCCTGTATTGTGTGGGATACACGCCTAAGAGAAAGCCTAGAAGCAGACCATGTACGGCTCAAGTGACAACTAGGTAAGGAGTCTGGGCTTTTTAAGTTGAGAAATGTGAAGTCATGGAATGTTTCTGTAAAAGGGATTTCAGTGATGGAGACAATGCCCAGAATGGACCAGAGAATGGAAGATTATGGAGAAAAGGAGATAGGCAGAAATTAGTAGTGGCTCAGAAGAGAGTTAACTAGGAGGAAGACAAACCTGTGGAAGAAGAACTGTCAGGTACTAATTACACAGCACAAAGAAGAATCAATTGGGACAGTACACATTGAGAGTGATGCCTGGAAAAACGATACTGTTTCACACATGACAGAAGGAGGAACTGCTTTGAGAAAAGATTCTGAGTTCAGTGATAGAGGTACAGGCAAATGCATCCACGTGGAAAACTCTAACTCAGAGTAGAAGTCAGGAATGTAGCCTTGGAACAATAATTCAGCCCATGCCAGGGGCTTTCCCCAAACCAACAGAGTAAATGTACAAAGGGAAAAGAATGCCATGGACACAAACCTAGATAATAACAACTTTTCATGGTGAAAAGAGAGTAAGGGTTAAAGGAGGGCTAAAGGATACAGAAGAACATGAGACTTGCATTTCTGAGACTAAAGCAGATCCATTTTTTGACATCGATTTCTCAGTTTCAAAAAACTAAGCATTCTATATCAAATGTAAAAGCCTCCCACAACCAAAAATTCTGGATCCATATTACATATATATACAGTCACCAAAGAGCTAATAAGAGAGCAAGGAATTATGAGGCCTATGAAGAAGATGGGGGCCCTGAGATTCAGTACTATTGTGCCCAGGGCCTTTGCTACCTCCTGCAAACTTGAACTTTGAATTGACATCAAGTCACAGGGCATGCTCAAGGAAGGGAGTCAAATAGGACCCCTCCCTACATTAAGCTGAGATCCCAAAGTGCCACAGCATCATGGCAATGATGGCAAGAAGTAAGCTCGTCACCACCCACCACTCAAAATAACCCCAGGCGACTGTGTTGGTGCTGAGCAAAGAAGAGAGGAAATAAAATCTTTCTTTCAGAAGCTACATTTACAAACAAGTCCTTGTGGAGATCTGCAGTCCTGATTTACATTACCTAAGCAGTTCAGAAAATATTAAGCCATGACTTTAGCTGAATTTTAGTCTAAATTGGTCTTATGCTAGGAGTGACTCTTGACTCTTGACAGAAATACAAATGCAAGTGCTTTCTGAAAGAAGGTGCCATCATTCAAGTTCTTAAAGATTCTGCACACGAAATGTTTCACGGACAATTTGCAGAACATAGTCAAAAATAACAAATCACACAAGAAAACAAGGTACTATGAGTGAAAAAAGTAGAAAAAATAGCAGAAACAGAGCCATATGACAACAGAGATGAGAATTATTAGCAGATGTTTTTAAATAATTATGTTCTGTAAGTTTAACAAATAAAGCAAAAGCTTAAAAATATCTACAGTGAATAGAAAGCGATTTTAAAAAGCACAGCCAATTTTTAAGAGAATCAAATGTAACTTTTACAAGTTGAAAGTATAATAACTATTAGCAAATAAATATAAGACTCTTAAAACTCACCAATAAGAAAAAAAAACTCAATTAAAAAGTGGGCAAGAGATCTGAATGAACACCTCACCGAAAAAAATATATACAGATGGCAAATAAGCATATGAAAAGATGTGCAACAGCATATGTCATTAAGGAACTGCAAATTAAAGCAACAATGAGATACCACTACACACTTACTAGACTGGCTGAAATCCAAAACACTGGAGACATCAGATGTTGGAGAGGATGTGAGCAACGTGAACTCCATTTGTTGCTGGTGAGAATGCAAAATGATACAGCCACTTTGGAAGACAGTTTGACAGTTTTTTACAAATCTAAATAAACATGGTCTTACTCTATAACCCAGCAATTGCACTTCTAGGTATTTACTCAAATCAGTTGAAAACTTATGTCCACACAAAAACCTTCACACAATATTTATTGTAGCTTTATTCACAGTTGCCAAAATTTGGAAGAAGCTAAGATGTCCTTCAATAGGCTAATGGATAAACAAATTGTGGTATGTTTATACAGTGGAACATTATTCAGCAAAAAAAATAAATGAGCTACGAAGTCATGAAAAGACAGAGAGGAAACATAAGTGCATATTGCTCAGTGAGACAAGCAAGTCTGAAAGGCTGTACTTATGATGTCAACTGTATGACATTCTGGAAAAGGCAAAATTATAGAGGCTAAAAAGATCAGTGATTGCCAGGAGTTCAGGAGTAGGAGAAAGAGCAGGGGGGATGAATAGATGGAAAACAGGGAACTTTTGGGGCAGTGAGACTTTTCTGTATGATACTGTAATGGTGAATACATAACATTATGCATTTCTCAAACCCATAGAACTGCACAACATAAAGAGTGAACCCTTAGGTGAACTACACAGAGCAGAAGTTTTTAATTTCAGTGAGGTTCATCTTATCAATTCTTTCTTTCATGGACCATGCTTTTGGTGTTTTATTTAAAAAGTCATTGCCATACCCAAGTTCATCTAGATTTTCTCCTATGTTGTCTTCTAGGAGTTTCTAACATACTTTTTGTTGGAGTTCTATTGGACAGGAAAGAGAATAGAGTAAAGACAATGCTTGAAAATGGCTAAGAATTTTTCAGAAATGATAGTGAGAAAGAAGATACCAGAGGAATAGAACTACTGATGATGTGTCCACTGTGAATCACATCTGTGCGGGAATTAGGGGTAGGAGAATGGGGAAAGAAACGGTATGGCCTGTTTTTCTGTTTTTCTTATTGCTCATTGAGAATGAAATAGTTTTAAAAGCTGGTCTATAATGCGTTTACTTTCTTTGAGGGTGTTCGGAGAAACTACCCCAGAGAGAGAGGAAAAAAAGCAGGTTAACCCAGTCTTTATCAGCGAGACCTCTGGGTATATAGACCAATAATATTTGTTAAAAGGAAAGGTTCTTGTCTATAGAATACCTTAGCAGATGTCCTTGCTAAGGATTACTTAGTAAATAAACCCAGGATCTATAGATCAATGACACATCACTCCCTGAAGAATATCGCATGTTATATGACTCTCTGGAATCTAAAATGGAGATGTTTCATGACTTAAACCCTCCTCCTGCTATATGAGGGAAATCTGAGAAACCTTGTCTGATACCTCATTTATTATTCTGGGTCAGAGAGTGCATGTCTGATGTGGGGAGAGAGGACACTTGGAGCTGCATTTGACGCCCTGGATTCTGTGCTTCATGATTGCCCATATCCTAAAATTACTAATAAACTTTTTACTGCCTAAGAACTCTTTGAGTGAGTGTGATTTGACAATCTGCTCTTGTGCACTAGCCCACTTATGAAGTCAAAAGGGAGTTTTTAAATTAAAGTGTGGTGCTATAGTGTGCTTTATTTTATTGAGCCATACGGGGAGAAAAAGGGTTAGGGTTAGGGTTATTCTGCAACATTCTGGGATTGTAGAGGATTAGAAATCTTGATTCTCATTTGATTTTTATTTTTTTTATTTTTATTTTTATTTTTTTTTGTCTTTTGTCTTTTTTCCGTGTCCGGCAACAGATCACAACCCTCAGTGTTGCCCCCGTACCGGACCGGGGACCGGCAATGGGATCGCAAGCCTCGGTGTTGCACCCGCGCCTCACTCAGCCAGTGAGCGGGAGCCGGTCTGTATGTGGGATCCGAACCCTCGGACGGGAGCGCCGCCACGCTTCCCAAGCGGCGCACTATCCAGTGCGCCACTGGGCCGGCCCCTCATTTGATTTTTAGAATAGGGCTTTTAGGTGATTCATGTATGAGGTAATGGTGTCTGGCCCAGGGCAAAAGCCCACAGGTAGCGTGACAACAGCCCACCTAATCAACTGTAATCACTGCTTAGGTATGGGATTGTATACTTCAATGATTTTAGAGCTAACAGGTGGTTGTCATACCAATCCTGATAAGAGATTTTAAGAACTGCTGAAGGGAAAGATATGAAGAAATGGTTGCTAAGGGCAAGCTATTTGTTGGTGGAAACTTTAGAGACAGTTATACTTAGATTTAATCATAAGAATGTAACTTTTGCTTAAATCATTTGAGGAGAGCTTATATTTTAGGTAATGATCACAGTTTGACCAACTTAGCTTTTCACAAATTGTACTTTGGAATGTCATGTTAATTTTACTGATGTCACTAGTTTCCATTGTTTAAGCTATACTTAGCCATAGATAACTTTTGCCACACTGCCCATGTCTTTGTGTCCTTTTGAAATGATTGAATCAACTGAATTTTCTTGTGAAACTTCTTTGTCTTTACAATAAAAAATGGAGGCTAGCTTTCAGTCGGGGCTATACCCAGTTTTCTCCTTCTACCAGAGGAGATGCTGAGGTGCAGTCCCTTTGGGCTTCTCATTGCATTCATGTTGCTTCTAGTAATCTTTTTTCCATCTCTGTTACACATAGGATCTGAGTATCTTGATATTAACTCTGCTATAAAATCAATATATATGGTATAATACAATTTAAGAAAGTATCCTAGAAAATGACTGTAAGAACATATGCCAAAATATTAGTAGTACTTATCTGTGGGTAGTGAAACTTTCACTAAAAGTTACATTCACTTTTTTTCTTTATTTTACCTATTTTCCCAAAATATTTTATAATTATATGCATGCTTCCTTTTTTAATCATAAAAGATAAACTTTGAAAATTATAATCAATCTTGTATGATACAAATTTATCACAACTATGTTAAGAAAGCATCCAACAAAAAGACTGAAAGGATATATACCATATGTCACCTAAGATTTTCTTGAAATTGTTGGGATTTGAATGATTTGTTTATATTTGTAAGTGTTTCTAAAATTTTTATAATGAACATGAATTATCTTTGTAATAAAACAAAGCTAAGTTTTTATGGGAGAGTATATAATTTGGAATAGATTTTGAACAGAGCATTTCTCTCTTCCTGTCTGTTCCTTTTCAACCCACTTATTACTATAAAATGACAGTTAATGTTTAATAGTCAAGGAAAAAGCACAAAGTTTAGAGACAACAGCATTAAGGTTTTATAATCCCAGAGCCATCAATGCCTTTTTGTCCATCTCAGATTCTCTAAAAATGCCATTGAAGCTATAATCTTAAATTTATTTAATTAATCCTATCTATAGGATATTTTGTTTTGGCTATCTGCAATGATAAAGAAATTACTCTTTCTTCACCACCATCCTAAGAACAGACTTTTCACATACTTTTCTTTAAGCATTATGGTCAGTATTGAAAAAATATGACATTTCTGCTTTATAGTTCCAACAATATAAAGCATGATCTCCCCACCCTCTTCTTTCATCATACTTGCTTTGGATGTATCCCCAAAATTTAATGCATTGGAAACTTAATTCCCCAATTCATATGTTGACGGCAGTTGGAGGTGGGGCCTCTTGGAGGTAATTAGGATTACATAAGGTTATCAAAGCGGAGCCCCCATGATGAGACTGATGGCTTCATATGAAGAGGAAGAGAGGCCTGAGCTGACATGCTCACTCTTGTCCTCCACTGTGTTATGCTGCAGCAAGAAGGCCCTCACCAGATGCTGATGCCATGCTCTTGGACTTCCCAGCCTCCACAACTGTGAGTTAAATAAATCTCTATTCTTTATAAATTACCCAGTGTCAGGTATTCAGTTGTAGCAACAGAAAACAGACTAAGACATTACTCTAAGCACTATAGCAAATTCCTGAAAATAGTTAGTCCTATGCTTATTTATTTATTTATTCATTTGGATAGCAGTTTTAGTAAATGGCTCAGAAATAAATGGAAACTTTTTATCTAGTGCACGAGCCACAAGTACAGATTTAAGCCTATGTGATCACAGAGTTTTGCTCAGTCCCATGGATACAGACTAACCTTAGCCAACATCTGCTTGAGAAGACAATCATATTGCATGAATCTATCACCATTTATTCATTCATTTACTAATAGTCTCTAGTAACAAGTATGGGGTGGGGGATTCATAAGTGTTTAGTGATAAGCAAGACACATAGTCCCTAAGTTTACTGAATCTTTCATTTTAGTGAGTGGAAGAGGAAGACATTAAAGAAATAATTACAAAATTAAAGATGTATTTATAACCTATGATAATTGCCACCGGGTTTGTCTTAGTCTATTTTGTGTTGCTGTAACAGAATACCTGAGACTGGGTAATTTATAAAGAAAAGAAGTTTATTTTGGCTTACAATTCTGGAGGATGTCCAAGATTGGGCAGCCCATCTTGTAAGAATCTCCTGCTATTGCAACTCATAGTGGTAAGGGGAAGTGGGCAGGTGCAAAGAGGCAAAGCACCAGAGACAACCTCACTTTATAACAACGTGCCATGGGAACTAATCCAATCCCCAGAGAACTAACCCAGTCTGTAGAGAAAGAAAGACATGAATCCATTCAAGAGGGTTCCACCACCTTGCCCCAAACACCTCCCATTAGGCTGTACTTCCAAACACTGCCGCACTGAGGAATTACAGTTCTGACACATGAACTGCTGGGTGACACATTCAAACCATAGCAGGCTGCTATGGAAAGACCAGTACAGGGAGACCTGGTTGAAACTGGAGAGTCAAAGAAGGCCTCTTTGGAGTTGTTTATTAGAGCTGTATTAGTTTCCTTCCGTGATATCACGTTTGCCTGATTCTTTGTTATCTGGGTAGCCTGTGCATTTGAGGAAGCAAACCCCTCTTTCAGTCTTTACAGACTATCTTTGGCAAGTTAAAGGCTTCTCCTGTTAGGTCTCCAGGCTGAAGGGATTACCTCTAGGATCATGGCTAAGTGGGAATGGAGCCTATTTGATTCTTTCATGGACTGGACTGTCTCCATGGAGCTAGTTCTGGGATGCACTGTGCTTCAGAGTTCATAGACAGCAGGTTGTTACCAGGTGGCCGATGGGTGTAGCTTCTAGGAGGACCCCTGTTGGATCACTGGGTGGGTCCCTGTGCAGGCTCCTATCAGTAGCTGAGAGGGGCTAGAACCAAGTCAAGGTTTAGAAATAACCTTTAACTGAAGCTGAGGTATAAGTAGGAGCAGAAAGAATGTTTGAATCAGAGGAAAGAAGATAAGAGAAGGCCCTGAGGAAGGAAATATTGTGGAATATTGGAGGAACTGTAAAAGGCCACAGTGATTGAACCAGTAAATGAAGGAGCCTGGCATGGAAGTCAGCCCAAGTGTACAGGAGCTCATACACTTTGGAATTTTCATCCTAGAGCAATGGAAAGTCATTCAAGGATTTTGAGCAGGGCAATAACACTCCTGGAGAAATAAATAAAAAACGAATGCCATCTTCCTATTGAAGGCAGACTTATGTCAGGGTTGAGGCACTAGATTTCATCTGTTTGGGGTCATAGCTGTACGTCATCTGTATGAACATCAGACTTAAAGTTTGAGTCTGTGGAATCAACGACTTCCTATAGTAGAGTGGTTAAGACTTCAAGCTTTGAAATCAGACCTGGATCTGCCATTTCCTAAGTGTGTGACTCTAGGTAAGCTTCTAAATCCATACAGTGGGGATAATAATTTGTTGTTGTGAGAACTAAATGAATAATGCATATAAAAAGTGAACATAGTGTTTGGTACTTGGCAAGTGATCAAAAATAATAGCTATTATTTCCTGACTCACTGCCATAGGAGAAGAATAAAATCATCACACAGCAGACCTTTACTCACCTTACATGAACTAATGCTGGATGTGTTTTTAGTTAGCTAAATTGTACTCAGTGTTTTCAGAGTAATGAGCCAAGTACATTAACTATTCTGGAAACAGATGAAGCCTGACTATTTTGACTAAATATAGAGATAATTAGAGTCTCGACTCTATCTGTTGATAGGCTTTGGGAAGCATAATGAGAATCATCATGCCATAATAGGATAATACACAGGGCTAACATGAATCAGAAATTTCACAACACAGATGAAAAACAACTAATTTTACTGATGTCAGAAATATACTATTAGCTGAATCTTACAATCTTATAAGATTGTTTCATGTTGTAACAGCTTCCTAATAGAGTAATCAATTATGCCCTTCTCTTTTGCTACTGAAGTCTTTTCTCTCTTCTACACATAGTTTGGAAAAATTATCAGTGTCAGATAAAACCCCTTTTCTGTAGTTTTATAACATGCACAAGAAGCACTCATTTTTTTGAAGTAGTTGAGTATAGAGAGTAAAGGTTCTTAGAGATACTTTTTATTCAAAGCCAGAGAACTATTTTCTATAGGAAAGGTATTGACTATTTTGCCTGGTATCAAGGCCTGCCTGCATATTTGCATATTGTTAGTGGAGCAATTTATGTTATCAGGAAAGCGCCAGTATTTTTGGTTAATACACATGTAAATAAATGTACAATTCCAATGTGTTGCATGGAAAGGAGAAAAAAGACTATAAAATATTGGGCTCTGGGCCAGCCTCAGGACAGAGAACCAGATGTAAATATTAGAAGTACAGGACTCCTGTTCATTTTCAGCAGGATGGGAGAAAGTCACAGGACATAGCCAATGCTAAGCCTATCTCCATTTTATACTTTAGAGTCAGGGTGAAGTCCAGGATCTGGAACATCAAACCAAACTGCACAGCAAGTCAAACAATCGAGAGTTGTGATTAAATCAGGTGAGCTTCATTAGAGCTAAGCTTAGAAACTGATGAGTATGTGGAGTGCAATGCAGGTTTGCAAACGCCACTGATCACTACCAGTCCACAGTTAATTTGTCATAGCCCTTAGTAAAATGAAAAAGGTAAAGACAACACAGTGATTTTTTCATAGGGCAAGTTCTTTAGGGGTGTTCATTCAAAATTTGTATCTTTCTGCTCTTTCTTAGATGTAATAAGCATGGTAGATGATTTTCGTAAATTGGTGTTCTTTACTTGGCAAGATAAAAAGTTAAGATGATGTCAACTTGCAAAATATTTAAGCATTGATTTATTTGTTTATTGAATCTGTGAAATCTAAAACTCTGGGATTCACTGGGATGGAGCACATGCAGCAATAATGGTCAGCAAGATAGGAAGTCAAAATGGGCCCTTCAGGACAAAGCATGGAACCCCCATTAAATCAGATTGTTATTGGGAGCTCTAGGTAGGCCCAGGTTAGAATGCGTGAAACTTAATCAACAGCACAGCACCGTTTATGAGAATAGATTCTGGCTGTAGTGCTGGAGAAGGATTCTGGGGCTACTGTGCCAGGAGTTAATCTTTGTTATGGAGAGATGTATATTCAGGGTATGTGAGGACACCGAAAAGGGGCTGAGTGGCCAGGCACCTGGGATACTCAGGACAGTTGTGTTTTACTAACCAATATAATAGTCTTTTCATATTTTAGCAACTGGTAGGCCATATCAGTTGACTGAATATCATCTCTAGGTATTAGAATAGATACATATCCCTTAAATACCAGCCTGCAGGCTTTAATAATCTTGTCCTAATATTTGATATCATCTCCTTTTCCAGACTGAGTTTTATGAGTTAATCCTTAATGTCAAGCTTTAAATCTTTCTAAAGGGAAGTCTGGCTTGAATTTGAACTAATTCTTGTAATGGAGTATACCAGTGATGCCAGTTTGATTCCTTAATTTTTACCCCTGGTCTTCGAAGGATTAACCTTATCATGTATCTAAACACCCAGACAGACTCTGTCCTTTGTTAAGAAAGCCAACTCAGTTTTTTCACTCACTTTATTCTCTAGGTGCCAATCACACTAGGTTTGACTTTGTGATTAATAACAAATATTTTTTCAACTAATATTGTTTCTCTTTATTTCTGGGTTGGGGTGTGTGAGGGGGGTGGAGAAAGTCATGGGAAAATATATGTCCCAGAGCCACTGGAATACAGCAAGACCATAAAGAGACTCCTGGGCTGCCTATTCTCAATGTTTATACAGCCTCCAACCGAGATTATTTGTATATTTAACTCCTTCTCACTTATGTTTGTAGTGTTCACCCTGTACGATGGATCTTTGAAATCAACCATTCCGATTACTCATCACATGTTCTGAAAAAAAACCAAAAACAAAAACAACTTCTCTATACCAATAGTACAACATTCCAGAAATTATACTTATAATCTTTAAAAAGAGAGTCAATATACTTAATTTACAATGAAATCTCAAATGGCCTTTTATTGTTGCACGGGTGCTGGATTGGAAACATTCATGATCTCTTCAAAGACTTATAATGTAGTTATAATACACTTTAATATCCTCAGATAAAAAGTGTTATGTCAATGCATTATAATTAAAATACATTATTAGAGAATCTCTATTTGCTTTTGCTATATTTAACATTTTTAATTTGCAACATATTGCTATCTGTAATTGCTCTTTCTCAGAATCACTGTATGAGATGAATGAAAATTATACTTGTGCACTTCATCCCTTTTTAATAGGAAAGAAATGGAAATTCGTAAGATTTGTTTAGGTCACACAAATTAGAGGTGAGAGCTGGATGTGAGAGGCTTCTGTTTCTGGCAATGAGGTAACACTATCAGACCGCAAAAACCCTAGACATGTGCATAGCTGATTCAGAAAAAGAAAATAAAGTTCCTCAGTTCCAAAAATATAGTGGGAGCAGAACACCAGAGCACTAAGTGTGTGAGCTGATGCTGCAAAAGGGTGTGGGTGGGAGCAAGGGCCTTGCTCTTGGTAAACTAGAACCCTCGCTTTAATACCTACAAGAGGACAGTAGATGAGACATTGGGCCTGTTATGAACTGAATGTTTGTGTCCCCCAAATTTCATATATTGGAGCTCTAATCCCCAGTGTGAAAGTATTTTGAGATGTGATCTTTGGGAGGTAATTGTGGTTGTATGAGGTCATCCTTCATGATGGGATTCATGCCCTTAGAAGAGACACCAGAGAGCTTGCTCTCTTTTTCTTTCTACACAGAGAACACAATGAGAAGGCAGATGTCTTCAAGCAAGGAAGAGGCTCTCATGAGAAGTGTACCATGCTGGCACCTTGATCTTGAATTTCCAGCCTCCAGAAGAGTGAGAAAATAAATTCGTTTTGTTTAAGCAATTCAGTCTATGGTATTTTGTTATGGCAGCTCAAGCAGACTAAGATCTTGATCCTCACTTTTTCTCCCAAGTGAGGGAGAAAGTTGGAACTGTTTCCCACATAAAGCTGATGCCCTGAAAGCTTTAAACTTTCAAAGGGTGTACTAAAAGATAAACTTGTTCCCTGGCAAAGAGAAACAGCAGATACATTTATTTGTTTCTGCCTGGGACCTGGATGAAGAAATCAAAACAAAAGAGTTATCCCTGATAATTTAACACCACAGACCTGTGCCTCAAATAGATTTAGGGCTTTGAACATAGCCTACCCAAGTAGGTTAATCCCTCAATGCCAAGTTGAGGAATTAATATAAAAATTGTTTTATCAATCCCTAGGCCAATAATACCCCAGGCTTCTACCCGAAACCAAGCACTCTGGAGGGATGCTCACACAATGCTGACCACAAGGTGTTCTAGTAGGGAAAAAAAAGGCTAAAGAAGAGAGCTCATGGCAAGAAATTACAAACCACACAAGGAAGGCATTCACTATGAGTGAGAGTGAGCAAAAACAGCAGAATTACAGCCCCAAACTTGAGACAATAGAATGACAATCCAAAACAGAATATAAATTAATTATGGTAAAAATAATTAAGACATGAAAGAATTGAAACTCTAAGAAGGAATAGGAAAATGTGAAAAAAAGTGACAGGCACATTAGAAAAAGGAGTAGAAAAGATAAATATAGTTGGCAGCTGAATAATTGGTGAACTGGAAGCTCTATCTGAGGATATTAGATAGAATATAGCACTGGGAAATTATGAGCTAGAAAATAGGAAGCAGACAAGATTTAACAAGCATGAAAGGTAGAAACAGAAGGTCCCTGTACCCTTAATAGGCATTAAAAAATGGAAGAAATGGAAGAAAAGCAATCTTGAAAGGCTGTAAGAATTTTTCAGAAGTGATGAAACATATTAGTCCATAGAATCAAGAACCGCTTAATTCCCAAGAAAGATAAATAATACATCTAAATATACATTTAAATATACATCTACATATATTGTTGTGAAGCTGTAGAACCTGAAAATTTTAAAAACAGCCACAAACAAAAAGTATTTAACCAACAAAGCCATACCTATTAGACAAAACCCAAAATCTTTTAAATGGCGAAAATAGAGACTAAAAAATGGTTGAACAATAAGAGAGTACTTCATAAAGTTTATGGAAAAATAGGATTAAAAGGTAATATGGGGCCGGCCCGGTGGCGCACTGGATAAGTGCGCCGCTTGGGAAGCGCGGCGGCGCTCCCGCCTGAGGGTTCGGATCCCACATACAGACCGGTTCCCGCTCACTGGCTGAGCGAGGCGCGGGAGCAGCACCGAGGGTTGCAATACCGTTGCCGGTCCCCGGTCCGGTCATACAGACCGGTTCCCGCTCACTGGCTGAGCGAGGCGCGGGAGCAACACCGAGGGTTGCGATCCGTTGCCGGACACGGAAAAAGACAAAAGACAAAAAAAAAAGGTAATATGAATCTTCCCATGAACTTTTCAAAGAACTATGGAAAAATGGCCACAACCTAGATTAAACTTGGCTAAATTGTTATTTGACAATCTGTTCCAAACAAAGACGAGAAACTTTTATTAAAGACCCTTGCTGAAAAGAACTACTAAAAAATGTACTTATAAAAAAGGAAATTGATTTCCTGAAGGAATGGGATAAAAGAAGCAGTGATGAGCAATCATTCATAAACGTGGGGATATAGCTGAGCATTAACAATGACAATAGTGACAAATTTGAAGATATAAAAACAAGGTGGAACAAGAATACTAGAAAATAATAGAATGTAAAAAGATCAAATTCAGAGGTAAAGTGTGCTTTGATCCTTTTAATTGTCAGAAAGAGAATAAAATATTGATTGAGTTTAGACATTGTTTCATCAAAGACTCGGGTTAAAAGTTTATTTTTTCTAAAAAATGTATTTATTTATTTTCAATTATGCATATTAATGGGGTACAGTTAACTATCGATATTTGTGTACAGTATGTTATGATCAAATCAACATTATTAGCATATTCATCATTACAAATAGTAATTATTCTTTGTGTCCCTTACCCAATTACTCCCTGACCCTCTCCGTCTCCCACTTTCCCGCCTCTAGTAACTGTAGGTCTGATCTCTTCTTCTGAAAGTTCAACGTTTTAAAACCAGGGAGAGTGACATATAAAAAAACTGTCAATTAAATAGAATCCTGAAGAGGAGGAAAAGAAACAAAGAAAAAGCATGCTAAATAGAATGCATAAGGTGGTGGAAATCAATCCAAATATATCCATAATCATAATAAATGTAAATAAACTAAACACATGAGTTAAAATATGGTATTAGAATGGATTTTTTTTTTTTTTTTTTTTGTCTTTTTCCGTGTCCGGCAATGGATCGCAACCCTCAGTGTCGCCCCCGCACCGGACCGGGACCGGCAACGGGATCGCAACCCTCGGCGTTGCTCCCGCGCCTCGCTCAGCCAGTGAGCGGGAACCGGTCTGTATGTGGGATCCGAACCCTCGGCGGGAGCGCCGCCGCGCTTCCCAAGTGGCGCACTATAGCAGTGCGCCACCGGGCCGGCCCTAGAATGGATTTTTAAAAGATCAGCTCTACTGCTTATAAGAGATGCACTAAAAATATAACACAGAAAAGATGAAAGTAAGAGAAAAACTATTCCAAGAAATGATAACCAAAAGAAAGCTGGTATAGCTATAATATACTTGACAAAATAGTCTTTAAGTAAAATTTAAAATATGTATATTTTATTAAGGAAAAACACTCTATATAGTTTTAAGGAACAAAATCAGCAGAAGGTACAAAAACTCTAAACTTAAAAATAATAAACCTAAAATAATAAAAAATTTACAAAGTTGTAATGGAAAATTAACAAATCCATGCTCATATTATAAGACTTTAATACAGTTTTTCCATAATTAATGAATCAAGCAAATAAAAATAGCAAATAGTTAGAATATGTTTCAGAAAAATTAACAAGTTTGATCTAATATACTTATGTAAAATACTATGCTTTCAAAATACATATACATCATTTACAAAAATTGACCTCATAGTTGTTCCAAAACAATCTTAACAAATACCAGTGGATCTGGAGTCTACATCTTGCAGATGATGTTCTCAAATCAGAATGCAATAAAATGAAAAATGAGCAAACAAAAGGCAATCATCCTGTTTAGAAATTTAAAAACGTATTTCTAAATAATTTATGGGTCAATGAAGATATTGTTATAACAAAACTTGTGGGTTAGAGCTAAAACAGTATTTAAATACATTAATTACATATATTAGAAAAAAAACAGATTGAAAGTTAAGAATCTGTCTGATCTAAAAAGTTAGAAGAAAGAACACTTGAGTTTAGACATCATCCAGGTATTTACTCTCCAAGCTTTCATAGGGAAATAAAACATGTCACAATACAAAAATATTGATTAATGAGTTGTCCTCTCCAATTGAATACACCACTCAAGTACCTTGACCCTGACTATCAATGTCTGCTTTGGTCAGATTCTCACTGACTATCCAATGTTGAAAACTTTCTGCATTTTTAGATAATGATGATCACCATCAGGAATATAATGCAAATGACTGTAAAACAAAAATGCAAACAGTGCAAATGAAACAGGATGTCATGAGTTCAATAAAAGTAGAGAACTATTTGAATCACACACAAAGCCATTGACAAACATCTGGCAGAGCTAAAATGTGTCAACAGTTTATGGGAAAAATAAAAAAACATTGACCAGAACAATGACAGGATAGGCATCTCAAAGGAGAATAATTTTAATATCAAAGTTTTGAGGAAATTCGTGAAGAACTCAAATAGTTTTGCAAAATCATTTCTCGTTATAATCATATTGAAGAATATTGTATTATGCTATCATGTACTTTTCTTGAAAAACATATGTGCTCCCAAAAACCCATTTGAAGTATTATTTGTACAAATAATAATAATAATTTAAGAATTAGTACAAAGTTATAATATATATGTGTGTGTTGTTGATGTAAGATGGAATAAATGTATGTCATAATGTTAATCATTTTTAAAGATAATATTTAACCGATCTCCACCCCCTCACTCACCATACATGCAAATTGTGAAATTGTGGTTTCCGTTTCGAATGGGATCTTTTAACTGGCCTTTTCCAGCACCAACATCCCAACATAACCCACCTCATGTTCTTTCCTTGCCCCAAATATCTTTTCCCGACTTCTTCATATCCAGATTCCTCAAGGTTCAGCTTAAACACGACTTCTTGCAGCAGTCCCTCTCTAGCACTCCAGTTGAAGGTAACCCCTTCTGCTTATGTATTCTGTATCCTCATAATAATGTGTATTACGCTGTGATGGCACATATCCCATTTTTCTTGGGGTTATATATGTCTTGTTTCCCTTACTAGAGTAGGTCCCACATTTGAGTTTTCTTTATGTCCTCATAGCACCTTGCACTGTGACTTGTACGTGATATCTAGTCATCTGCCCATTCATTCACAAATGTTATGGAATGACAAAAATAGTTGGTTCTTAATAACTGTGTATTCATTAAGTGAATAAAAAAAGATAGAGCAGTTTATTACATGAGCATAATTGGAAACTTTCTTTTGGCTTGCCTAGTAAGACCCCTTCCCAATCTTTTCTAAATGCTGAGAACATAGAGGATCCTGGATATGCGCCCTTGTGGAGATGCGCTTGAGGGGGTAGCATGTGTTATTCATTACATCACATATAACCTTTTCAAGTTTACAATCAATCTTGTTTGGAAGGCTGGTGTCATTTAAAAAGTACGGCAGTGTGCTGGAAGGAGAGACAATCTGAGCTGGCTACAATCTGTGAATCCAAATACCCTATTTAAAGGTCCAAACACGAAGGAGGAGGATGTACTAAACA
Organism: Galeopterus variegatus; assembly: GCF_000696425.1. Taxonomy (NCBI): domain Eukaryota; kingdom Metazoa; phylum Chordata; class Mammalia; order Dermoptera; family Cynocephalidae; genus Galeopterus; species Galeopterus variegatus. Next base: position 23,262 of record NW_007736930.1, read on the forward strand.
CATCATTTTCCTTCCAAGTGATTGAAAAGGGATGGTACATTGAAACTTTGCTGGGTTTCAATGCATTGATTTTTTGCTACTTATTTTTCTCAGGTTTGTCAGGTACTTAAAAGACTATTTTAAGTTGCCTGCAGACTCCTTTTCTCATGTTTCTTAAAACTATTTGTGATTAAATCACCCACATTGTCTTCCAGGCTCTAATGATTCTCTTCCTGCTAAACCCTATTTTTTTTCCTTTACTTTATTCTGTTTATCACAGCTTTATTTTCCACTACAGTGCTTGCTTTTGGTATCCCCATCAATTTTTCTGTCTTTTGATTCTCTGTACCCTCTCATATTTGTTCACCTGTCTATTCATTCAGTTTGGGGGCATTTTCCAGGATCAAACACTGCACTGGTCAGAGACAGGGTCCCTGCGTTTGGGGGGGTCACAGTGTAAAGTAGTGATGGGGGACTGGAGAATATAAATAATGTCACATGACACAGTGAGCACACACAGGATAACACTGCACATATAATCATGTAGCCATCTCTACAAAAATCCTGAAGAGGAACATTAATTATGGGTAAAATTGATAGCTAAGAGAAGAAATCAGTATTAAACTGGGATTTCAAGTAAACAATGGGTGAAAAGAGGAATTTCAGGTGTGCCAAATGGAATAGCAGAGGTGGTGGGATGTTTAATTGCAGTGATGCTGATTGACAGCAGTATTTCTCAAAGTGCTGTCCATGGACCAACTGCATTGGGATCATCTAGAGTGTTCTTTAAATAACACACATGTGGACTACACCCCCAAATCTATTGAGTTGGAATCTCTGGATGTAGTTAAAATCTGTCTTTAACAAGCACCCAAGATTGTTTTTAGACATAGCATAGTTGGGAAGCATTGTATAGAGATAGGGGAACTTTGGTAGGTAACGAGTAGATTGACTTAACTAACATGAATGAAGATGGGATGCTAGTAAAAGGACAGCTGGGGAGGCCCCCAACCCTTAGTGCTATTATTTCACATCTTACATGATTTCCATCTGAGAAGTGAGTGTTAATATTTTGGTGTTCCTACTGGGTGCTAGGCATGGCACTAGGTATTCTCCAGATGAAATAGGATTTATTTCTCAAAACAATTAATCCATCTTCTATGTTTCTACATGTGGGCTTCCGGGTACTGTTAGAGAAAACCGCACAACTACACAGATTGGTGGCTCTACCAGTATGCGGTCTTCGCCCTCAGTTAAACCCTCAACGTTGACTAGCCACCCGGTATTTCTCTAGCCACCTCTTGTCGTTCTTCACTGCAGCTATTACAGACTTTCTCCATTCTCCTCAGTTCTCCTACTGTACTACCTCTCTCCTCATTCTTGGTAGATAAACTTAAATCCTACTTCACTGAGAGAATGGAATCCTTAGGATAGACTCCCTCAACTTCTGTCCACCCTCCCTACACAATAACTGCATTTGCACCAACCCAGTCTCCTACCTAGAGTTAATTCTTCCAACCTGTGATCTAGGAACAGCAACATTAACATCACCTGAGGACTTGTTAGAAATGCAAACTTTCAGACCCTCCTGGACCTACTGAATTCGAATTTGCATTTTAACATGATGATGAAAGTTTGAGAAGCTCTGTTCAAAAACAGAGGCCCCCTCCCCACCTCTGCAGGCGCCTGGCTTTATCAAATTTCCTGTGTCTTCCCTAATTACACACATTTCTTCTCTACTGGGCCTTCAACAACATTTAAACATCTAAGTACCTCCCATTCTAAATCAACAAACATTCAAACCATTTTTTAAAACTGTGAACTCTTGTCCCCAGGTGGTGAATGCTTCGTTCCTCTACAAAGCCAAAATCTTAATCTTATATTCTGTTTTTATTTTGTTCCCATTCATTTCTCGACTTGCTTTTAAAAGTGACTGTTAACTGTCCCCTACTATCCAGCCTCCCTGTTTTCCATGGTAATAATACCCTAATATTTGGCCAGGCACTTAGCTGTCTAGAGTAAAGGCTGTACTTCCCAGCTTCCCTTGCAGTTCTGTGTGTCCGTGTTTCTAGGTTCTGACTGATGGAAGTGATATGTATATCTTCTGAGAGATGATCTTAAAAGTAGAGAGTAAGAGCTTCTTGTTTTTTATCTTCTTCCTGTTGGTAAAATATGGATAAAATGGCTAAAATCGCAGCAGCTGACTTGGACCATGAAATGAATTTGGAATGGAAACCACATGTGACGTGGAACAAGGCAGAAGTCTCCAGGTAACTGAAACAATGAAATTCCATTCCAGACTGCCTATCCCCAGACTTTTTAGACTTGAATGAGAAACATACTTGTGATTTATTCAAGCAACGCTATTGAAGGCCTGTAGTATCAGAATCCTAACCAATATTCTACAGCAATCTGCCAATCCTCCTTCATTTCCCCGCTCCCAATACTGTTTAAGTTATCAATTATATTTTTTGCTACTCCTCAAGGTACGTAACACTGTTAATCACTCCTTTTCTTTTAAACACTCTCTCCTTTGGACTTCCATGATACCATATTACCTGGATTTTGTCCAAACTCTCATTTGTCTTTACTTATTCCTTGACTGAGATTTCTCAACCATGATCACCAGAGAGGCTTTGAAAAAAGTGCTGATGCCTGAGCTTCATTCCCAGAGATTCTGATTTCATTGGTCTAGGGTAGGGTCCCAGCATGACTATTCTTTACAAGCTTCCCAGTGACTTCACTGTGCAGCCAGAGTTCACAATCACAGCCTTAAATACTGCTGGGATGAAGGTCATTGTAGATGCTAGCCTCTTATTTTCTGCTCTGCACATTCACACTGACCAATCTCATCTACTTCTAGTTTCAGTTACCATTTACGTGACATTTATCATTTGTTTGTATTTTTTTTGTTGGTGGTTGGCACATACAGAGACTGAACATGGACCTTGATGTTATCAGCACCACACTCTAACCAACTGAGCTAACTGGCCAGCTTCAGACCCATATATGTAACAGCCTGTTGGACAGCTTCAATGGATATGTTATTAACATCTCACAATTATCATTTGCAACTGTCTTCATTATTTCTTCCCACCCACCTAAAAAAATTTTGTTCCTCCTCTGTGTTTATTATCTGTACGAATAGTACCACTATGCACATAATTGTATGATGGAGTTTGGATGTGTTGTCCCCTCCAAAACTCATGCGGAAATTTGATCCCCAATGTGGCAGTGTTGGAAACTGATTGAGTCATGGGGGCGGATCCCTCATGAATGGATTAATGCTCTCCCTGGAGGAGGGGGGATTAATGAGTGAGTTTTTGCTTTATTAGTTCCCACAAGAGCTGGTTGTTAATAGGGCCCTGGCACCTCCTCTCTCTCTCTCTTGCTTCCTGTCATCATGTGATCTGCTTGTACCTGCTGCTGGCTGCCTGCCACTTTCCGCCATGAGTAGAAGCAGCCTGAGGCCCATGCCAGATGCAGCTGTCCCAGAATTGTAAACCAAGTAAATCCTTTTTTCCTTATAAATTACCCAGTCTCAGGTAATTCTGTTATAGCAACACAAAACGGACTAATACATCGTACTAGCTGGAAATTTGAGATTCTTCTCCAACTCTCCTCATTCCATCAGTTTCCCTGTCTAATCAACCTCAGTTTCTACATTTTAATATCTCTCATATTCATTCACTTCTCTCCATTTCCACTGCCATTTCCTGGTTGAGGCTATCGTTATTTCTTACCTGTAAAAGTTTCTCTACAGTCTTGCTCGTTTCGAATTCTTTCTTTACATAGCAGCTGGAGTGAACATTTTAAGCACGCATCCAGTTAGGACACTTCTTTGCCTCGAATCCTTCATGGGCTCCCTTTGCAATGGGGAGAAGCCTTTGTCTGACCCACCAGACCCTTCATGATGTGCCCCTGTCTCACCTCTCCAAATTCCTGGCTCACCATTCTCCTCCACTCCTATGCTTCTGTATAGGTATAGGAAACTGTTTGGAGTGTCCCAAATTTATACATTCGTCCCTGCACCCACCCCTAACTAGACTGAAATGTTCTGTTTTGTTATCTGATTAACCAAATAGTTTTTAAACTTTCCTGTATGAGGGGAACTGTGTCTTGACTACCCTTGTACACTTAGGCTTTTACATGACATCTGGGGTATAGCTGGCTCTACACAAATATTGTTGGCTACATACTATGCTCCAAATGTCATGGACCTTTCATTATGGTGGATTCAATATTTACTAAATGAAAATAGATAATAGATCCCTAATTATTTTACAGATACGATCACAGGGGTTTAATAATTCTCTAAGCATCACGGCAAAAAATGTGACTGAGGCTATGTTTGATTTAGGTTTGCTGGCTCCAAAGCTCATGTTCTTTCCACATTAACATGTCAAACTTCTACGCAAAAATGCTTTGAGAAGAGACGATGGTAAAGATGGCATTTAAAACAGACTCCTCTAGTACTTAGAAATGTTTTCCAGGTTATCCTTGGATTTCCTGGCTTTTCTTATTAGCCTGTGGCTTCTAATAAGCTCATAAAACAGCAATCTGAAGCTATGTTCATTTAAAAGCAAAACATTTGGTCAATTAAACCAATTTAATAAAAAAGAAATAAACAACTAAATTTATTGGAGGGACACCAGTTTTCCTCTCGAATAGTTTGTCATCATATGGACACAGGCTTACACTCCAGAATGTTTTTTCCTCTTTCCATTTAGATTTGGAATTGAAAGTATGGTTTTTCTTGTGCTTTGCTTCCTAAAACTACACAGATTAACTCTAGATCTCAAAGACAGGTGCCTATAGGAGCCAGGTGATTTAAGCAAGTGGAAGAAGGTTGTATATGATAAGTACAACAGTATATGCATGATGATAAATGTAGGTGGTGGTAATGTTGAAAACAAATATGCAGCTATAGGGGCGGGGGGGAAAGGTGAGTGCAGAAATGGTTGACCAAAAAGGCAGAAATAAAGACCAGATTCTGGAGAAGAGAGCAAAGAGGGTAGAAGAATTTCATTGGAGACCAGGCTCCTGCGGGTTTCAAAATGAGTAGACAAACTAGACTTGCTCTTGGGATGACAAAGTGACTACAGCAACCATCTTGACCTGGAGATTGGCACTGAGTTTCCATACATGAGGAGTTTCCATACATATTGACAAGCAATGAAATGGGTAGAAAAATTTACTCCTAAGGGGAACGAGCCACGTGAGTAGCTCGTTCCCATACCTCCATACGAGCTGCTTGCTCCAGAATCACACACAGTGATGAGTGAACATCTGGGAGCGAGTACAACAGCCTGAGGGCCAAGAAGGTGTCATTGTCCCTTAGCACAGGGACTGAGGGAGAGACTCAACCTAGATGCTCCCAAGAGATTTTCTTTACCTAGAAGCAAGGTCCCAGAAATCTGGAAGCTAAGAGCTCGTGAAATACCTACATAGCCTCACAAAAAATAAATCACCACTTTTTCTTTAAACTTGATAGTGTTTGATTTTCTGAGACTTGCAATTGTAAAGGTCCTAACTTTTTCAACTGCCTCGCAAACTTCTGAAAAGTTGCTAAATCTTACTGACAACAACAGAAACAAATTAAAACGGAAAGAGATACCACTTTTACCCATCAGATAATCAGATATCAGGTCAGCAGGCAAAAACCCAAATGTTCAGCAACAGGCTGTGTTGGCCAAGCTGTGAGGAGATGGGCACCCTCATACACTGCTGATGGAGCAGAAGTTGGGTGCAATGTTTATAAAGGGCAATGTGGGAATATCTACCAAAATAAAAAATGTATGGACTATCACCCCAGCAATTCCACTTCTAGAAATTTATTCTACAGATGTACTTACACACGTGTAAAATGACATATGTATGAGGCTATTGATTATAGTATTGTTTGTAAGAATAAAAGATATGAATGAGTCTAAATGCCCAATAAGAGAAACCAATTAAATGAAGTATGGTACATCCACATGGTGGAATACTCCAAAGATGTAAAAAAAAAAAATCAGGAATTTTTATTCTGATGTGTAATATCTCTAAAATATGTGGCTTTATGAACAAATTAATTTTAGGCTATCACTTGTATAAAAGGAAGGAGACAGAATATGTGTTTTTTATAATATGTAAATCTCTGGAAGGACCTGCAAGGAAATAAAGAGTGGTAACACATTTGGGAAGCAGGCATAGGGATTTAGCAGATGAAAGACAAGGTAGGAAGGGAGTTTTTTTTGTTTTGTTTTTTACTGCATATCCCTTATTCTTTCTCATTTTGGAGCCATATAAGTGTTTTACTTGTTCAAAAAGTTCAGTAAATTTATTTTAAAGAACATAATAGAGTCCTAACTAATTCATTAGAACTATAAATCACTAAGCACATGTATAGAAATTCTGGCACTGACTTATTGGCTGCATATATTGACCCATCAGGCTTCTTCCACCTTCTAGAATTTCTGGTTCACTGCAGCTCTGAAATATCAGGGCTCTAGTGTTGGAAAAAGGTATTCCATGATTAAGGTGACCCCTACAGGACAAACTGGGAAGTTTTGTTACTTTCTCCCCCCTTTAAAGGCAGAAGAATTTAGCATGCTCGGTTGGGGGTTATGACTATAAGTTTCCCTTTGCTGTTGCTAGAAATAAAAGTTTTTATAACTAGTGATGTAAGCTCTACAAACAAAGCCAATTTGTATAGAACACATTGGGATAGGAATGTGCTGAAGAAGGAAATAAACCTGGATTCTGACACTATTCCTGTCACTCATATCTTTGTGACTATGGGTGAAGATTCCTAACCTTTCCGAGCCTTAGTTTCCTCACTTGTAAAATGTAGATAATATTACCGTCCTTGTAACTTCTTGCTTAGCAAAGTTATCTTTTTAAAACTCAGAGCTCCAATGGATCAGTGGTACTCAACCCCTAAGGCAATCCCGGGTCCCCCAAACTCACTCCAACAGGAAGTGAGCTGCTAAATAGCACAACCAGACACAGACCATCTCGAAGTAAAATTTTCTAGAGAACAGAACCAGAATGGCCAGATTAGATTACCAAAGAATTCTGAGATGTAATATGGGCTACATTCTAGTTACCACTGTTGCTAAAACATTTTCTGTGTTTCCAATGGGGTTTTTATTGCAATTGTATTATCTGTTCTCTATTAATTAACAGTTTGTTTATTGGATGAGGGTCATTAATGTATGTTTTACCAAGAATTGCTGGACTGTGAGGAGCTAAGCCCAGATATGATCAAAAATACATATTACCCAAATATCCCAAATTTGAAGTAATAAAGACTAGGTTGTCTCCCTGTAGAAACGGAGTGAGTGAATTTAAAGTTTTCTGTAGAAATGAGTACTTTTTGAGGTGTGTATATGGGATGAAGGATATGTGTAGATGCTGGATACCCATTTTGGTACTCATTTATTTTCCTTTTTATGTCATACAACTCTAATTTTCCTCAGGAAAGTCCTAACACTGGCCTTTAACTTCAAGTCTCATTCTGCACAGTGTGGATAAAGTTAACTCTAGTCCTGACTCAAGAAAAAGATTTGACTCAGATCTGGACCATCAGAACACTATAAACCTTTACACTAATAATACAAATGCAGAATCAAATCCAGGCCAATGATGAGAGGATTATCCAATCCAAAACTTCTGGTTCAACTTGGAGAAGTGAGGTTATAAATCTGAATCTGCCAGGGTCACCATGTGAAAGAAGCCTATCTGAGACAGAGGAAAGCTGGAGAGAGGGAGAGTGCTTAAAACAAGAACATGCATTTCCTGTTACATGAAGAATAAATTTCTTCTTTTCGCTTCAGTCATTATGAGTTGGGTGTTTCCCTTATACGTGAAAACAATCTTAACTAAATCCAGTAAGTCTTCAATAAATGACAAAATGCTTAACTTCACTTAAAATATTGGAAATAAAAATAAAACCACACTGACATAACAGTTTTCAACAATCAGATTTGCAAATATCTAATATCGTGATAACGTATTATATTTTCTGACTTATGGAGAGATAGATGTTATCATACTTTGCTGGTGGGAGTGTTAAGATGGTAAAATCCATGTGATGAGAAATTTTGGAAATGTTTGTCAAAATTACAAATGCATTTACCTTTTAGCTCAATTTTATTTTTAGGATTTATTCTACAAATGTACTTTTCCATGTGAAATAAAGTAATATTTATTCATTACAGCATTGTTTGCAATAGTAAAGCATATTAATCTAAATGTCCATCAAAAAGGGTCTGGATAAATGAAAAATTATGGTACATCTATACAGGGGAATGTGTGAAGTAGTGAAAAAAATGAGGGGCTTCTTTTTGTGAAAATATGAACATACCTTCAAGATATGTTGTTAGGAGAAATTTTATAAAGCACAGATATTTATAAAATACTTGTGTAAAAATAGGGTGAAGAAAGGAAGTATTTCATATTTGCTTATATGTGTATAAATATCTCAGGAAAGATAGAAAAGAAACTGAGAAGAGTAGTTATCCATGAGGTAAGGGTGGAACATGGGATTTGGGGGTTAAGACTGAGAGGAAGATATTTCACTGTCTACCTTTTATTTTACTGTTTTTAAAAATTTTTGGAGCCACATGAACTCTTCACAACTATTTTCAATATGTATTAAAAAACAAAAAGAATAGCACAATAACAACAGAGTGAGGTTCTGGAATTCTAAGTCATATGTGGGGTGCTGGCGCTGAAATGTCAGCTGCATAAACCAGATTGAGCAGGCTTTCTTCCACCTTCTAGAATGTGGGCTCTAAAGATATCTGTGCTGCATTGCTGAAAAGAGATATCTCATGGCAACAGTGGCACCTAGAGGACACATTCAGAATCTTCTGTTTGTTTCTTTTCATTTTTCAGAGAGTTGGAGATAGGATATGAATAGGGGTGATAATAATTGGTTTTCCATTGGAGTTGCTGGACAAAAGTGTTCTGAACATCACTGTAGATTTACTGTCAGAAACACCTGGGTACAAATACTGTCCCTATCATTTACTGTCTGTGTAGCTTTAGGCAAAGACACTTGCATTTTTTAAGAACCACAGTTTCTTCACTTGTAGAATGTGGATATTAATATCTACTTTATCATATTGCTGTCTACTAATATTTTAAATAAATCATGTCACCTAAGGAATATCAACTCTGCAAAAAAAAAAAAAAAAGCCTAATGATTGCTCAGTGCCAGAGGTCCCCCCAGGCCCCCAAACATGCATCAAGAAGTGAGATGCTAAATAAGTTCAGCCCACAGAAGGGCTATGAGGATGCAATCTAAGAGCTTCCCAAACAGCAAGTAGGAAGAGACAGCCTGGGCAGAGGGGGCAGGAGAGACAAAGTGTGAAGAGAGTAGGATTTGAAGGCATCGTTTGAATCCTAGGATCCAGGCAAACTGGAAGCTCTCAGCTCACCTCTGATTTTTCAATTTTAAAGACAATAAATCCCTTTCTCTAAAGCCAGAGTAGGGTATTTTTTCACTTGTAATTAAAAAGTCCTAACCATTTCTGATAGTGCATATTAAGAGCTGTTCAACCCCACTTGTAATAAAAGTAGAAATTAAAAGTGAGACAGCATTTTCCACCTATTATGTTGACAAAAAGTAAAATTAAAATTGATAACACATTATGTTGGCCAAGCTCTGGAGAAATAGTCATTCTCATATTTTACTGTAGAGAACGTGAGTTCAACAACCCCCAAAGAAGGTATATTAGACATGTTGGTTAAAATCGCAAATACATTCTATTCTTTGACCCAGCAACTATGCTTTTTTGTAATTTGTGCCACAGATATATATACTCACACGTCCAAAACAGAGCATGTACAAGATTATTCAGTACATCATTGTTCCAAAGACCAAACAAAAACCAATCTAAGCGTTTATCAATGGAGAAACAGTTTCATTTACATGGTAGAAGATTTTAAATCCATTAAGAGCAATAAGTAATTTCTTTAGGAACTGGTAATGGAAAGTTCTCCATAATATATAGCTGTGTAGGGGGGAAAAAAGGAACAGAGGAATATGAATATCTTGCTATAATTTGCATTAAAAAGGGATGAGAGGAGGAATCGATGTTCGTATTTAGTTGCATCAGTAACAAAATCTCTGGAAGAATAGATAAACAATGAGTTACTATGGTAAAAGCTATGTAGAGAAAATTGGTGGATAAGAAACAGGGATGGAGGTTTTTTTCAATGAAGACCTTTTTGTACATATTAATTTTTGAGTCCTGTAACTGTATAACATATTCAAAAACGAAATAAATAAATTTTCAGGGGAAAATACTCTTAATTTATAGGATAGACCTATGGAACTCTAAACTCACGAGTTGGGGGTCCTTAGATTGAGTTACATGTGGACTGAACTCCATCTTCTAGAATTTCTGATCCTTTCCTGCCTTGACAGAACAGGCTGCAGAGCTGGAAAGAAATATCGCATGGTTACAGTGCCACCTACAGGACAGACTGAGAACGTTTCGGCTTGTTTGTGCTTTTTGGAGCGGCAGGGGGGGGGGGGGGGGGGGGGGGGGGGGGGGGGGGGGGGGGGGGGGGCTGTA
>NW_007736930.1:33966-46639 GCF_000696425.1 Galeopterus variegatus
GGGGGGGGGGGGGGTGGGGGGGGGGGATTGGAGGGGTTGGGTAGCAGAAGAGTTCAGCGGGGAATAGGAAAGAAATGGTAATTTTCCCAATTAGAGTTGCTAGTTGTTGCAAACATAATTTTTATAGGAGGATATTGGAAACTTAGACCTTAGAGCTAAACACCCCTGATTACAAATATTTGGCTTTGTCACTCACTCTTTGTTATGCTCCAGCTGTGTGGCTTTAGGTAAAGGAATTTAACGTTTCTGAGACATAGTGTCTGCACTTTTAAAATGTAGAATATGCTATCTATATGGAAGGTTAATGTCTCACAGTGTTTTTAAAAAATTATTTTGCTGGAGAAACCCTAAATCTGACCTCTGATTACTCAATCCTTAAGACAATTCTAAACATCCCCAAACTATTCCAACAGGAAGTAAGCCACTATAGAGACATAGCCACAAAAGGGGCTTCCTCTTCCATGGTCCCAGCTCCTAGGGGCCATGGATAAAGGACAAAGGAGGTCTTTGTGGCCAGATTGGCTAAGGAGTTCACATGACCTCCAGGTCAGGGATACCTTGCTTTTTCTGTCCTGCACATCGTGGGAATTGCTACGAACTAGAGATGACTTTCTGCTGTTTCCCATTCTCCTCCTCACCAAATGGATTTTAAAAATATAATTATCCTTTTTTTTTTCTCTGTCCCTTCATGTATTGCATTTTTGGTTATACTGGAGCCATAGGTTGCTGGGCCAGGAGGAACCACATCAGGACCTGACCAGGAAAAATCACCCAGAAATCCTGGACTTGTAGAAACAACTAGATGGGTCTTTGTGTCGTCTCCCTCTGGAAAGGGGGAAATGCAGTCTTCATAGCATCTAATTACAGCTATCTTGGGCAGGCATGGGTGTTTTAAGGGGATATGTGTGAATAGAAGGATATATGTGTATGGATTTGGGGCTGTCAAAGGAGTGGAACAGAGGAAACCTGTGGCGTTACCCGGCCAGCATTTATATGTCCTTCTTCATATAACGCCATTTTGATCTTTTGCTAAACAGCTGGAATCCTCATCTCTCAATCCATCTACTTTGGGTAATCTTGACCCTATTTCAGGTTCCATGGTAATCATGTGACTCAAGCCTGGCCAATCAGAGCAATGCATCCCTTGTCTAATTCAGGTCAGAGATACTCAGGGCAAGGTCTCTGCTGATATTGGAGTTCTGGGAATGAAAGGAAAAGGATAAGGCCAAGAGATATGGTCTGAGGATAGGGCCAAGAGAGAGAGAGAAGCCGGAGCAAGAGAGAGAGACAGAGTGTGAGAGTGAGAGAGAGAGCAAAATCACGGGCTTTGGTGACATTTAAGCCTTCAAATTAAGGCCCATTGGAAATTATGCATCTATGTCCAGACTTTTTAGTGATGAGAAAACAAATATCTTTTTGCTTACGCCAGGTGGAGCGGGGCTTTAACCAAAAGAGTTATAAATAATTCAGATGGCTCTTAAAACAAAAGATGCTCAAACTCACTTATAATAAGAAGAAATAAAAAATAAAGTTAATGGCATTTTTTTTTCACTCCCAGAGTGATTTGCAAAATTCCAAAACACACTTGGGCAAGCCGTGGGGAAATAGACAATTTCATACATAGCTGGCAGGAGCATAAGCTGTACGCGCCCTGTGGCAGGCAATTTGGAAATACCTATAAACACGGCAAATGCTTGTATCCTCAGACATATAATCGCAAACATGCAAAATGAACTATATACAAAGCTACTCATTTTAGTATTATTTTTAATATCAAAAGAATAACTTACATGTTCATCAATAGAGAACTGTGTAAATAAATTTAGGTGTATCTGTACTCTTTAGGGATACTCTGGAGTGAGAGAGACAGAGGAGGGAAAGAAAAAGTTTTTGTGTGCTGATATACATGATTTCCAAGTATAGAGTTATATGAAATAATCAAGATGGAGGAAAAAATGATATTATAGTACATTATCATGCAAAATAAAAGAAAGTAGTTTTTATTTTTTTTTTAAAATATGTATCTGAATGTGTCTGAAATGATCTCTGGAAGTACAAAAGAAACTGCTAACATTGCTAACTTTTGGTGTGGACTTGGTAAAGGAAAAATTTTTTCACTCTATTCTTTTTGTGCTTTTTATTTGTTCTGAACCACATAAATACATTACCTATTCAAAAATTAAATGAATAAAATTTCTAAAATTTCATCACTAGTACCCAGGAGCTATAAAAAAAACCCCAAAAAAACCAAAAAAAACCAGGTTATGAATCCTGGCACTGAACTGCATAAATTGAATGAGCTGGCTTCTTCGATTTTCTAGAATATCTGGGCTATTGCAGCCGGTAGAGATCCCGCTGCAAAGCTAACAGATGTTCTATGATAAGGGTGGCACCTACAGGACAAAGTGAGAATTCTGTTTTTCATTCCTTTTGTCTGACGTCAGAGGGATTTAGCAGGACATGGAGAGAGGAGGTGGACAGCATGAATTTTCCACATACAGTGGCTAGACATGAAAGTTTTGCTAATAATAACAGAGATATTGCAGACAACACTATTTTTACATAAGGTTCACAGGTAAGCAGTGAGGAATAGAGGGTGAAAATTAGACTCTTCTAGTTACAAACATTGGCTTTGTCACTTCCCAGCTGTATGGCTTTAGGCAAAGCCACTTAACATTTCTCAGCTGTAGAATCTACACTGGTAAAATGAGGATAATAAAACTTACCTGAAAGGGTTGTTGTCTCCCAACTTTTAAATCGAGTTTTATAGCCAGAGAAACCTCACACCAACAAGCAGTAGCCTTCCTGTTGCTCAGTCCCTGAGGCAATTCCAAGCCCCCAAACCCTCTTCTTCAGGAAATTAAGCAGATGCAACCATAGAAGGGACTCCTCGCCAAAAGTCCACACCCCAACTGGGGCCATGAAGATAAAGGGCAGGAGAGAACTTTCCAGAGTGGCTAAAATTGTATGAACAAAGAGCTCACTTCGCCTCAGTGTCAGGGGCCTTGGTAAGCGTTAAAGTGTTCAAGTTCAGAGACCACTGTGTGCTGTTTCCAGTTTTCCTCAGGTTTTACTTCAATTGTCAGCATCCTTCCTTATAAGTGTATAATATAAGGTTTTCATTTCGTCATAGTTTGCTGGACTATGAGAAGCTACATTAGTACCTGACTAAGAACAGCATTCATTACCCAGAGATTCTGGACTTGGAGCAATAACTAGTTTATTTATGAATTTTGGGTTGTTCAGCTCACCTCCCTCTGGGATGTAGATGAGCACAGTTTTTATTGTGAGTAGTGTAGCTGCATCATATTGATATGGACATTTTTGAAGACACATGCATGAGTAGAAGGGTGGTGTTGTCCTGTGACTCAGGCTCGTGTAGAGCTGTGCACCCCCTGTCCACAGCAATGGCTCAAGGGCAGGCCCATGGGTCAATAGCACCAGCTAATAAGGTGTGGGATTCTGAGACTTGGAATAGGAACAGTTGTATAACTACACATGAACTTGACAGCTTTGAACCCTGAAATCTCCCTGAACTTTCCCTGCCTGAGTAAAGCCCATCCCTTCCCCCTCCTTCCTAAGGGAGCTTGATTTCCCTTCCACGAATGGGACTCAATCCTCACCATCCAGCCTCACCATTTCTCATTTACCTCCAAACCCACAATGAGAGTTAAATGCCATCAGAGCCCAAAGGGAGAAGGGTGAGATTGGCTCTGGTAGGAGATAAAGTATACTCTGAATGAGTTGCAAGATCTTGCCCATTTGCGTTGGCAGGAGACTAGGAAACATACATGGGCATTGATTCTAAGTGTGTTAGATGAAACAATTGTGTCGGGCCAGATTTATTGGTATGGAGGTGCTCACAGAAGACTCGTTGTTTAATGTGTTGACTGGAGCACTTTGGTGTGATTAATTGAAGCCTGGGCAATGGTGGCCTTCAGTTAATGTCGCTGCAATGCTGGCATTTTTTGAGCAAGCTATATAGGGCAGAGTTCAAAGATTTAAGGAGACAGGATTGTTGGAGTGGATCTATTTATACATGGGTTTCATAGCCACCTCCCATCCCCAATCATAACTAGCAAGAGAGATCAGAAGACATTTTTTTCACCATTCTTTATTAATTAAAAAATGCCTTTAAAAACTCTATTTATAAAGCCGGATTTAGTAGGCATGTGATAGTGGGATATGCTGCCATGGAATTGGGCCTGGTTTCAACAGGAAAAAAAGAATCCTGGAATGGTAGAGGCCAAGTGGCTCTGCTTGACAGTCAGGTAAAACGGGAGTGATTATTTTAATGAGTCATAGGGACCTAGTGGTAATCAGGCTGTTTTGACTCACAGGCCCATTAAATTCATATTATGCTAGTTGGAGCTAGTAAACAGGAAGTAGCAAGCACCTTGAGTGTCTATGAGTAAGATACATGCATCTGTGGAGTAGGAGATAAACCTGTGAAAGCAACAGAACCTGCTCCCCCTGCTCCCGTGATGAAGTTCCTAGCGGTCAGTGGTCTGGGCATCTGTGTGAGAGAAGTTGCTATACCTGGCAATCACTGCAAGGAAATAGTTACAATACACAGTGAGCAGCTTTGGAATTTAGAGCCAGGATATTCCACATTCGGCTGCACTGCTCCAGTCCCTTTACTGGGTAACCCCTAAAGCATTGGAAGATCCAGATTGGAGCCTAGAGCAAGAGATAGTCAAGACTAACAGTGCGCTGGTAAATGTTTAACAACCAGATCTCCAGAAAAACAAAAAAGTCTGATTTGTGGCACTCGCCAATTTTTATGGTATAAATATTCCCATCATGGCCAATTTCAAGCTATCAATGTGATACCAACCAGCTCACAAAACTCCTGAATATTTAACAATTGGCTTTCATGAGCCAGTGTGAGCTAGATCCAGCACACCACAGGTCAAGGCTAAGGTGCAACCTGCCTTGCTTTGTCTTATTTGACACATCTGTGGCAGGTAGGGACACTATATGAATGTTTTGCAAACTCCAGCATCACAGGGCAAATCTAGAGGGTTTGGGATTAAAGCCTCTTTGGTCAATATCTGTCATCCATCTAAAAAGCACTCTTGGCTTGCAACTGGGCCCAGGTAGAAACTGAATTTCCAGCCATGGGACACCAAGACAACTGCTCACTTGAAACCATCTCTACTTTTCGATGCCCTACTCTGAGCCCCACATTAAACTCTAGAAAGGGCAGCAGCCAGGCTCCTATCCCTCCGGCTTCCAGTTGGGATTGGCCAATGCAAGGAGACTGGAGGGCAGAGGAGAGAGAAGGCAGGGAGTTATCCTCATTTTCCCCTCTTGCCCTGTCTCCTATGGTTTCGGCGATGGCTGTGCTTCTCTGTAGTCACAGGTCATGGGACAGGAACCATCTCCCATAGCTCCAGCTCCTGCCAGCTTCAGGGAACACAACTTTCTCCCCTTTCACTTCAAGTCTAGAAATGGTAAAACAACCTCCTGTGGTTTTTAGCTAATTCTTGGCTCTTCACCACCCCTTATGGGTTTCCTCCATCTTGTCCATCTCTCTGTAAATAATTACTTCATTATACTCTCTTCAGTTAAACTCTTTCGAACATATTCTCTCTGTCCTGCAGCTCTCTGGTTGATGCAATAACTAATGTACAGAATTAATCACTGCAACGCCATCTGCAAGAGGCAGAAGGGGAAGTGCTCAAGAGCATTGGTTTGGTGACAGAGTGACTCCACCACTCACCAGTTTATGACCGTGGGCAAGTTATTTATCTTCTCTGTGCCTCAGACTACTTATCTGTAAAGTGAAAATAACAACTGAATTCAATGGATTGTATTGAGGATTACATGAGTTAACATAAAGAATGCACTTAGAAACATGCCTAGAACATAGTCAGTGCAAGATGAATGACGGTGTTGTAAGCAGAATTCGTCATCTCTGGAATCTGTGAACCTGATGAGCTATCAGTCCTAGGGATTGTGTTCGATTAGAAGGCACAGTTGACCTGAAAATACACGAGTCTGATCTAATCATATGACCTCTTCACAGCAGAGAGCTTTCTCCTGCTGATGGCATAAAGGAGAGTTGGAGAGATTCCAAGGGTGACAAGGGCTTGACTCCCACTACCGGTTTGTAGAGGGAGGGAGTCATGTGAGAGGAATGAGGCTGCCTGTGGGATCAGGGAGTACTCCAGGAACCACAGTCCCACCGTTGCAAGAATTCTGCCAACAACTTGAAAGGAAGCAGAGTCTCCAGATACGAGCCCAGCCTGGCTCACAACTTGACTTCATCCTTGTTAGACCCTGGACAGAGAACCTACTGAAACCCACCGACACTTCTAATCTACAGAACTGTGACATAATACATGGGTGTTGTTTAAGCCACTAAGTTTGTGGTAACCTGTTAAGGCAGCAATAGAAAACTAATATAGACTGTTATTTTTATTATTATTGATAAGTAATAATAAACAATAAAATTGGTATCAACCTAAATGCCCATCAGTAGGGACTTCTCTAAATAAATTATTATATATACAATGGAATACTATGCAGTTGTTTAAAAATATAAAGAAACTCTTTATCAATTGATATAGAAACTTCAATGGATATATTTAGGTGAATAAGACAAAGTACAGTATAGTCTATATAATCTGCTGCTGTTTGTGTAATCAAATGAGGCAGTACTATTTATTTATACTTGTTTATATATACATTTACACACACTGGGATGATACAAGAGTCTAATAACTGTGGTCACCTGTTTTGAGGGGTCATGAATAAGAACTGGGCAGACAGGGGAGGTAGAGGAAGGGAGATTATTTATTATATGCCTTTTGTATTTTCTGATTTTTGAATCATGTAAATATTCTCTATTCAAAAAATTAAAAACACTTTTTTAAAAAGCAAAAATGTAATCATAACATATATATTGGAGCTATAGAACTCTAAACACAAGCATGGATTTACTAACATGAACTGTAAACCATATTAATTGGTTTCTTCTTTCTTCTAGAATTTCTGGTCTTTTGCAGCCCTGAGAAATCAGAGCTAAAGAGCTAGAAGAAATATTGTATGGTTATGGTGGCCCCTACAAGACAAACTGAGAATTTTTGTTGGTTGGATTCAATTTTTTTCTGAGGCGTGCATTGGAGTGAGTGAATATTGAGTCCTCAATGAAATAGCTAAGTAGAAAACTTTACATAAGGACTGATGAAATATTGCAACCAAAGACATATTTACAGAGAGGCTCGCACACTTGGCTTCATATTTTCTCTCTGCCGCTTTAGGTAAGTGAACCATAACCTCTCTGAGCATCAGTCTCTTCATGTGTAAATATGTACAAACTGGCCCATTTTGCAGCATTGGTGTAATATTAGAGGGAGTGTGTGCAACCTGTTGAATCTGGGGCTCGGCTCACTCCTGGTTTTCCCGAAAGCTCTAGCCAGTGTATCCCTGTACTTGAATACATCCCTCAGTATCATTGCACTTACAGGGCTGGATACATTTACATTATTTATCATTGCACTTTCAAGTCTGGTGCAATAGACTCACACTGTTTCAACCCAGCCCTCACCATGATGCATCGTCAGCTTTTCCCAACTTTCCACAACAAGCAAGCTCACCACACCAAGCACAATTCAGCTTTCTTACATCTCATATCAAACCAGCACAGCCCCATCTCACTACTCCTCACTGCACTCATGATTTGAGGCCATTTTTTGAAACTCTTGATTTGTCTGTTTCATTTTTTGGGAAAAATATCACAAGTTATATATTTTTTAACCTAACTGACAATGACATCCATTTATCCACATAATGACATGACATTTTCTCCTCCGGGATCATTATTACACTTGGGCCTGACCTTTCTTCACCTTCAGAATGTAAACGTTCTTCTGAATCTCTGTTGATCTATGTATATATGCACAGCATCACGTTTTCCAAGTGATGTGCTTCTGTATGTGTATAAGACTGGAGCAAAACAGAACTTGAGATCAAGAACTGAAAGAAATTCATTAGTAATCTTAAACTATGAATAAATTTTAAATTAAATTAATTTAAAATTTTGCAACTTAGTGAAAGGAATGTTTACTAGGGTAACAAACTAGGCAGGCATGCTTTTAAAAAGTAATCCAATAGATATTAAAAATGAAGTATAGAGTTAAGTTTAAATCTCAAATAGAAGGTGAGTTGATTCCCTGCTCTTCTGTTATTTAGACCAAATAGAGAAGAGAAAACTACACAGTGAAAGGATGTGATGATTATGGTTTGAAGCAGTAGAGGATATAGACAGAATTAGCAAAAAAAAAAAAAAAAAAAAAAAAAAAAAAAAACAAGAGAAGAAAGAACCCTGTGTTTCCAAGCAGATGGTGCTGCATATCATAAATATTGTGATAAAGATAATGACCCAAGGGGATCTGGGACTGACAATTGACAGTTTAATGGAAGATTTCAACAATCTGTATAACAGAAATTACAGAGAGTGACCAGTCATGATTACTAAAAAATCTGTGCTATAGTGGACATCAGATAGGCTCAACCACAGAATAATGAATATATAATATGGCAAATACAGTGGTAATACCTAATATTGATAATTACAAAATATTGCTAAATAATTCAGGCATCAAGTTGGAGAATTAGAAAGCACATGGCAATGTATCTATATATGGACATTATGTTCCTTGATACCACTAAACTTAAGAAACAAAGAGGGAGGGTGGCCTTCAGAGAGCATAAAGGCCACAGGCAGGAGATAGTCATTATTGAAATGGATATTTGAAGGACGGAAAACTAGCTGGCCAAATCCAAACAATAGCTTAAGAGCTAAACCATGGAAAGATAATAGAAAAGCAAAACAATACTGATGAAACTAGGAAAAAAAGGCATGGGCATAATGCACACATACAAGACAAATTGTTGTTCATATAACTGTAATTGAAATTAGAACACTTATAAGGCAGGATCTCCCAGAGAAGAACTACAATTATGGGAGCAACTAAAAGTACAGGTGGGGTGTAATGATGTCACAGGTGAGATAAACAAGAGTAGGACACTGCTGTTAAACTACTGAAAAATATGGAGAAGATTACTGGGTACCAAAGTGGACCTCAAAGAAATAGACCAAAGAAAGGGGGCACATACCAAGAAACCTATCGCAAAAGAAAAGAAAAAATAGGAAAAACTTCCATTTATTTCAGATGTGAAAAGAAATAGATTATATTTATCTTAAGAACAGGCAAACCCCATAAGATGGAATAATAGACCACATGGGGATAAATGGCCTTTGTGTAGCCCCAAACTACAGAACTTCCACATTCCAACACAGTGAGAAAAGGAATGGACTGTGACCAACTAAAACAACAGGGAAGCGCTCAGACCATGGATATAGACAAAACCCAGACTAAAAACTTGGCATTTTTTTTTTTATCTTTCCAGATCAGAGTTTCCCTGTATTATTTATTAAAATGTATTGAACAAAAAATGTTAGGATTGCTAGATACAGGACCACAAATATCCATAATTTTAAGAAAAATGCCTAAGTATATATATAAGGGAAATAGAAAAATAAAATTTTAAATGTTGGGAGGAACCCCATGAATGGGAGTCCTGAGAAAATGAGACCTAAGGTGGGCTAGTTGCCTTATCAGAATTTATGAAGTATCCTTAACACCAAATTCTGAGTGAATAATTGTAACAGACATAATAAAAGAAAATTACAGGGTATCAGACAGAATAAAATCAATTTAGCAGTATATATTTCTATTAGAGAGGCAAAATTGGCACCAGTGACATTTCTCACATTGAGCTGTGAGGTGTCCCATCTTTATTCTCTAAGTAAAGTTTATTCTTAAAAGCTTTGTAGAATACATTTGGTGTTTTAATGGAAAATTTATCATAACTTTAATTCACTTCTTTAATGTGTATAGATTAATTATTTAGAATTTCTTCTTGAATCAGTTTTAGTAAGAAATATTTTTCTAGAAACTTGCCTATTTTATTTAGGTTTTAAAATTCATTGGTATAAAACTATTGTTAAGCTGGTGGTATCAGCAGCAGCTCAATGGTTCTTTTTTTGTCTTTTTTTCGTGACCAGTAAGGGGATCACAATCCTTGGTGTGGTGTCGCCCACACCGTGCTCAGCCAGTGAGCGCACTGGCCATTCCTATATAGGATCCGAACCCGCGGCGGGAGTGTCGAGCGTCGCTGAGCTCCCAGTGCCGCACTCTCCTGAGTGCGCCACGGGCTCAGCCCTCAATGGTTCTTTTTTGATAATTTTTTGAAATTACTACAGACTCACAAGAAGTTGCAAAAATTGCAGCATAGAAAGGTTCCATGTACCCATCACTCAACTTCCCCCAGTACTAGCATCTTATATATACGAGTACATTATCAAAACCAGGAAACTGTTATTGACACAATACTATTGACTACAGACCTTACATGCACTATTTTGTTGTCGTTTGTTTGTGTGCATGTTTAAAGTTCTATGAGATTTTGTCACTTGTATAGATTCTTCTACTGCTGCCACAATCAAGATATGGAACAGTTCCATCATCACCATGGCCCTCCTTCGTGCTAGCCTTCTATAATAGTACCTTCCTTGCTTGCCCCCCTTCCTAAGCCCTGACAACCACTCTTCTGTTTTCCATGTCTATAATTTTGTCATTTCAAGAGTGTTATATAAATGGAACCAAGCAGTATGTGACCTTTTTTTTTTTTTTTCCTTTTTGTCTTTTTTTTGTGACCGGCAACAGATCGCAACCCTCAGTGTCGCGCCCGTACCGTCCCGGGACCGGCATCGGGATCGCAACCCTCGGTGTTACGCCAGCACCTCACTCAGCCAGTGAGTGGCCAGTCTGTATGTGGGATCCGAACCCTCGGCGGGAGCGCCGCCGCACTCCCAAGCAGCGCACTGTAGCAGTGCGCCACCGGGCCAGCCCCAT
Organism: Galeopterus variegatus; assembly: GCF_000696425.1. NCBI lineage: Eukaryota > Metazoa > Chordata > Mammalia > Dermoptera > Cynocephalidae > Galeopterus > Galeopterus variegatus. The sequence goes on from NW_007736930.1 coordinate 44,895, forward strand.
ATGTGACCTTTTGATATTGGCTTTTTTCCATTCAGCATGGATAATGATGTTGATTATTTCTTTATGTGGTTTTATTTGCAATTCATATTCCTTCATTGGTTAAGTGTCTGTGTATACCTTTTTCTTATTGAGTTGTTTGGTTTTTTAGTGGTAAACTTAGAGAGTATTTTACATATTTTGAATACAAGTTCTTTGTTGGATGTGTGATTTGCAAATAAGTTTTTCCAATCTTTGGCTTTTCTTTTTATCCTCTTAAAAAGGGTTTTTCACAGAAAACTTTTTCATTTTGAAGAAGTCCAATCTATCTTACCTTTTATGGTTTGTGCTTTTGGTGTTATGTCTAGGAACTCTTTGCTTAGCCCTAGGTCACAGAGATGTTTGTCTAAAAGTTTTCCTCTAAAATTATTATAGTTTTACATTTTACATGTAGACTTATAATCTATTTAGAGTTAATTTTTGTGTAAGGTGTGAAGTTTAGGTAGAAGTTCTTTTTTCTTGCTATGAATGTCTAATTTTCCAGCATCATGTGTTTAAAATACTATCCTTCCTTTATTGAATTTTTTGCACCTCTGTTAAAAATCTGTTAGCCATATTTGTGTGGGTCTACTTCTAGGTTCTCTATTCTGTTTCACTGATCTATGTGTCTTTCCCTCAATAAGATTGTCTTGATTACTGTAGCTATAAAGTATGTCTTAAACCAAGATGATTTGATTTCTCCAACTTTATTCTTTTTCAAACATTTTTAGCCTACTCATGTTTATTTGCCATTTCAAATTAATTTTAGATTAAGCTAGACCATATTAAAAGAAACCTGTGGAAATTTTAATATGATTTGGACTCAATCTAGATAAATATGGAAAGAGTTGATATTCTGACTGCATTGAGTATTCCAATTTAGAAGCATGGTGTGTCTCTCCATTTTATTGGTGTTTCTTTTATTTACTTCATCAGCATTTTGTACTTTGCAGCATATAGTCCTGTAAATGTTCTGTTAGACATACCTAGTATTCATTTTTCTGAATGATTTTAATCGGTTTTGTCTTTTAAATTATGATTTCCAATGTTCATTGCTTGTCTATAGAAATGTGATTGATTTTTTTGGTGTTGACTTTGTATCCTGGGACCCTGGTAAACTCATTTTCTAAATTTTTTTTTTTAAATTTTTTATGTACAGTAGAAATCTTCAAACTATAGCCTGTGGGACAAATTCAGCTGACTGTCTGATTTTGTAAATAAACTTTCATAAGAACATGCTCATTTGTTTATATTTTTGTCTATATCTGCTTTCATGTTACAAAAGCATAATTGAATAGTTGTGACAGAGTGACATTGCCTACAAAGATAAAAATGTTTATTATTTGGCCCTTTAAAGAAACAGTTAGCTGGGCTGGCCCCGTGGTGCACTCGGGAGAGTGTGGTGCTGGGAGTGCAGCGATGCTCCCGCCACGGGTTCGGATCCTATATAGGACTGGCCGGTGTGCTCACTGGCTGAGCGCCAGTGTGGGCGACACCAAGCCAAGGGTTGCGATCCCCTTACCGGTCACGAAAAAGACAAAAAAAAAAAAAAAAATGTAGATTTCTGAGTCACACTCATAGAAATTCTGATTTAGTGGCTGTGGTAGGCAGATTAATGCCTCCCCCAAAGATGTTTATGTCCTTATCCCTAGAACCTGTCCATATGTTATGTTACATATGGCAAGGGGCAATTAAGGTTGCAGATGGAATTAAGGTTGCTAGTCAGCTGA
>NW_007736930.1:47639-51397 GCF_000696425.1 Galeopterus variegatus
AAAAAAAAAAAAAAAAAAAAAAAAAAAAAAAAAAGAAACAGTTTGCTGACATCTGATGTAGACAATCATATCATAAGTAAATGGGGCAATTTTATTTCTTTCTGTACTACCAATGCATTTTATATCTTTTTCTTGCTTTATTGCACTGCTTAGGACTTCCAGCACTGTGTTGAATGAGTAGTGAGAGTGGACCTCCTTTCCTTGTTCCCAATTTTAGAGGAAAAACATCATTCTTTCACCATTAAGTATGATGTTAACTGTGAGATTTTGTAGATACTTTTTATGATGTTGTGGAAATTCTCTTCTATTCCTAGTCTTCTGACAGTTTTATCATGAATGGGTGTTGAATATTTTTTTCAGTGCTTTTTCTGTACTGATTTCTATGATTGTGTGGTTTTTCTTCTTTATCTGTTAATATGTTGAATTACTTTGATTTTAAAATACTAAACGAGTCTTTTATTTCTGAGATGAGTCCCACTAATTACACAATTATTTATATATATATGTATCACTGGATATAATTTGCTAATATCTTGTTGAGGACTTTTTCGTGTCTAGTTTTCTTATTTTGTACTGTCTTTGTTTTAGGTATGAGGTTAATGCTAGCTTCATAAAATGAGTTGGGAGGTGTTTCCTCCTTTTGCATTTTCTGGAAAATTTTGTATAGAATTGGTGTTGATTTTTGTTTAAGCGTTTGTGAGAATTGTCCAGTGAAACCATTTTGAACTTCTTTTCCTTGAGATTTTAATTTCAAAATTAATTTATTTGATAGTTATGGGCTATTCAGATTATCTGTTTCATCTTTAGCTAGTTTTGTTAGGTTGTGGTTTTTCAGTGATTGATTCATTTTATCTAAGTATTCAAATTTGTGTATGTGTAGTTGATGGTACTGTTCCCTTAACATTATTTTAATATCTGAAGATTTTGCAGTGATATTCCCTCTTTTATGCCTGGTATTGATAATTTGTGTTTTCTCTCTCCTTTCTCTGTCAGTTTTGTTAGAGGTTTATCAATTTCATTGATCTTTTTCAAGCAATCAGATTTTGGTTTGATTGATGAATTTTCTCCACTACTTTTCTATTTTCAGTTTCATTGATTTCTATTATCTTAATTATTTTCTTACTTTTGCTAGCTTCAAGTTAATTTTGTCCTTTCCTGGCTTCCTGGGATGAGACTTGTCTTATTTCCTAATATGAGCATTAGTGCTAAAATTTTCCTTCCTAAGTACTTCTTAGCTGCATCTCACACATTTTGATATTTTGTATTTTCATTTTTATTCAGTTCAATGTAATATTTTATTTTCCTTTTGAGTTTTTCTCTGACGTGTGGATTATTTAGAAGTGTGTGTTTATAGTTTCTGTTTGAAAATATTTCTATTATCTTTGTAATAGATTTCTAGTTTGACTTCATTACAGTCAGAGAAGATATTACATATGATTTCAATTATTTTAAATTTGTTGAGGTTTGTTTTAACAAGATAATGGTCTTGGTGAATACTCTGTGTGTAATTGAAAAGAATTTATACTCTGATGTTCAGTGGAGCGTTCTGTAAATATCAATTAGGTCCCATTGATTGGTAGTGTTTTTCAGTTCTATTATATCCTTGCAGATTTTCTGTCCATTAGTTCTATCAATTACTGAAAGGAATAAATGTAATTATAAATTTAATGTACTATAACTACAAATTTATCTATTCCTCTTTTTAGTTCCATCAGTTTTTGCTTTATGTGTTTTGAAGCATGATTGTTTAGTGTGTACACATTGAGAATAGTGATGTGTTTTTTGGTGGACTGACCCTTTTGTCATTATGTAACATGCTTTTCTTTCCTCTTTGATTTGAGATGTACTTTATCTGATATTAATATAGCCATCTCATTTTTCTTTATTAGTGTTTGAATGGTGTACTCTTTCCATCCTTTACTTTTAATCTAACAATACTATTATACTTGAAATTCACTTTCTGTTAATAGCATGTAGTTTGTCTTAGTTTTCATCCACTCTGCTCATGTTTTTTAATTGTGTATTTACATTTATTATCTTTTCTGATATATTAGGATTTGTCTGCATTTTATTATTTGTCTTCTGCTTGCTCTCTCTGATTTTCATTTCTCTTTTTTCTGCCCTCCTGTGGGACACTTAAACATTTTTTTAAGAGTTCCTTTTTGATTTATCTGTAATATTTAGTATGTCTCTCTGTATAGTATTTTAAGTAGTGGCTCTATGGGTTACAATTTGCACATTTTTGTTTGGTATAGAATTCTGGGTTGATAGTTATTTTCTTTCAGCCAATGGAAACTATTTTGCCACTTCCTTCTGACCCCTATGGTTTCTGATGAGAATTCAACTATTATTTGAATTATTATTCCCCTATAGTCAATCTGTCATTTCTCTCTGATATTTGAGGGTGTTTTCTTTAGTTTGATTATGATGTGACATGGAATTTACTTCTGAGTTTATTTTGTTTGTGGTTCACTCAGCTTCTTGAACCTGTACTTTAGTTCTTTCACCAAATTTAGGGAGATTTTTATTATTTTCTCAAAAAATTTCTCAACCTCATATACTTTTTCCTCTTCTTCTGGGACTATGATGACACAATGTTAGATTGTATGTTATTGCCTCAACAGGCCCCTGAGGTTCTATTCATTTCTTTTCTCAATCATCTTTTTGTCTGTTGCTCTGACTGGACAGTTTTTATTGATCTATCTTCAGGTTTATTGATTTTTTTCCCCTCTGTCATTTCCATTTTCCTATTAAGCCTATTTAGTGAATTTTTAATGTTGTATAGTATTTTTCAGTTCTAAATTTTTCATTTGATTTTAATTTATATCTTCTATTCATTTGCTGAGACTGCAGTTTTTAAAGTTTGTTTCAAGAGTGTTTCTAATTAATCATGGAAGCACTTTTATTTTTTTTTATTTTTATTTTTTGTTAAATTTTTATTTTGTCAATATACAATGTATTAGATTATTATAGCCCATCACCGACACCTCCCTCCCTCCTCCCTCTCTCCCCTCCCACCCAAGAATGTCCTTTCCATTTGCTTGTTGTAACAACTTCAAAAAAGTATAGTTGTTATATCTTCTCTCCCCTCCCCCCCCGGTTTTGTTGTGAGTGTGTATGTGGGTGAATTAATTTGTTTATTTTTAGCTCCCACCAATGAGTGAGAACATGTGGAATTTCTTTTTCTCTGCCTGACTCGTTTCACTCAATATTATTCTCTCAAGGTCCATCCATGTTGTTGCAAATGGCAGTATTTCATTCGTTTTTATAGCTGAGTAATATTCCATTGTGTAGATACGCCACATTTTCCGTTTCCACTCATCCGATACGGAACGATTTGGGCTGATTCCAGCTCTTGGCTATTGTGAAGAGTGCTGCAATGAACATTGGGAAACAAGTATACCTTCGACTTGATGATTTCCATTCCTTTGGATATATTCCCAGCAGTGGGATAGCTGCGTCGTATGGTAGATCTATCTTCAGCTGTTTAAGGAACCTCCAAACCATTTTCCATAGGGGTTGCACCATTATGCATTCCCACCAACAATGTAAGAGAGTTCCTTTTTCTCCGCAACCACACCAGCATTTATCTTTCAGCATCTTTTGGATTTTGGCCATCCTAACTGGGGTGAGATGGTATCTCAGTGTGGTTTTGATTTGCATTTCCCGGATGCTGAGTGATGTTGAGCATATGGCAGAGTCATATGGCAGATCTATCTAACTGTTTGAGGAATCTCCATACCATTTTCCATAGAGGC
>NW_007736930.1:52436-58815 GCF_000696425.1 Galeopterus variegatus
GTCTTTTGTTATTCCGTACAAATGTCTGGAGAGTTCTTTCCATTTCTGAGAGAAATGTCATCGGAATTTTGATGGAGATTGCATTAAATTTGTATATCACTTTGGGTGGTATGGCCATTTTCACTATAGAATTTTGATGGGGATTGCATTGAATTTATATATCACTTTGGGCAGTATGGCCATTTTCACTATGTTGATTCTTCCAATCCAAGAACATGGGATATCTTTCCATCTTCTTGTATCCTCTCTAATTTCTCTCAGCAGTGGTTTGTAGTTCTCGTTATAGAGATTTTTCACATCCTTGGTTAGCTCAATTCCTAGGTATTTTATTTTTTTGGTGGCTATTGTAAATGGGCAGGCTTTCTTGATTTCTCTTTCTGCATGTTCACTATTGGTGAATAGAAATGCTACTGATTTTTGTGTGTTGATTTTGTATCCTGCTACTGTGCTGAACTCATTTATCATCTCCAAGAGTTTTTTTGTAGAGGCTGTAGGCTGTTCAGTGTATAGGATCTTGTCATCTGTAAACAGGGACAGTTTGACTTCATCTTTTCCAATCTGGATGCCTTTTATTTCCTTCTCTTCTCTGATTTCTCTGGATAGTACTTCCAGCATTATGTTGAATAGGAGTGGTGAGAGTGGGCATCCTTGTCTGGTTCCTGTTCTTAAAGGAAAAGCTTTCAGCTTTTCCCCATTCAGGATGATATTGGCGGTGGGTTTATCATATATGGCTTTAATTATGTTGAGATACTTTCCGTCTATACCTAACTTATAGAGGGTCTTCGTCATGAATGATTGTTGAATTTTATCAAATGCTTTTTCAGCATCAATGGAGATGATCATATGGTCCTTGTGTTTTATTTTATTAATATGGTGGATCACATTTATTGATTTGCGTATGTTGAACCACCCTTGCACATGGAAGCACTTTTATGATAACTGCTTTAAAATCCTTGTCACAAGCTGGTCAGTTAGCTCAGTTGGTTACAGCGTAGCCTTATAATGCCAACATCAAGGGTTTGTATCCCCATACTGGCTAGCTGCCAAATAATAATAATAATAAAGTAAAATAAAATAAAATAAAATCCTTGTCAGATAATTCTAGCATCATGTTATTTTGGTGTTGGCATCTGCTAATTGTCTTTTCTCTTTCAAGGTCAGATTTTCCTGGTTTCTTTTTTCTTTTTATAATGAGTAACTTTCTAGTGTTTACTAGACATTTGATGTATTATGTTACAAAACTTGGTTCCTAATCAGATCTTTTTTTTTTTTAGCAAGGATGGAAGCTAAAAGGGATTAAAGCTAGGTTTAACATGCATCCCACAGCCTACCTTTGTGGGCTGTTGCTTAAATGTTAAACTGTTTTTCAAAGCCTTTGCATTGCTGTGTACTATCCAAACGCCAATCTGCAACCTGGTTGGTACTTGCACTACAATTCAGTTCAGTTCTTAAAACTTTTGCAGTATTTACCCTGCAGACTTGAGGCTCTGCCCAGGACTTTGTGTATGAATTTAAAGTATCTCTTTCTCTAGCTCCTTCCTGTGATTCTTCCTCCACTTTCTAGTTGGGAAGAGGAGGAGTGTTGCCTAGTTACTATGAAGTATGAATGAAAGTCTACATTTCCCCCACTGTTCCCACATACACCAAACTGGTTGGGAGTATACTTCCAGATAAGGGTGGGAGTCAGACCTGTACCCACACTCTCTATGCTTCCTGCAGTGCCAGGTAGGTAGGGAGGGGCATTTTTTTTTTTTATGATGTGTTTGTCTGCAATTGGGTGGATGCTGCCAAAAAAAAGTTCTATCCTGCTGAGTTCTATTCCTTTCCCAGTTCTCTGGCTAGAGAGAACAGGATTTTCCTTGAGCTTTATTGGACTGTGCCTATTGGCATTTCCAGGCTGCAGTCTTCTCCAGTGACCTAACTGGGATATACAGAAAAAAAAAATAAAGAAAGAAAGAAAAACAAGAATGAGGAAACATACCACTGTCATTCCTCATGTTCCAAAATCCCTAACAAGTATAACTCTTTTCTCCCATTTCAGAGGCTTCCAATGTTTGCTTTATATGTTTTGTCCAGGCTTTTTAGCTCTAATTAGTGGAAAGAATATAGTGAAATGAGTTCACTTCATCTTGTTTAGAAGCAGCAGCTCAGTGGTTTCTTCATCTCTGGACAGCAGCCACCAGGCTATGATAGCTACTGACTCTGACTCCTGCAGTCCATACAAAAATTTTGCAAAATTTAATTTATTGTATTGAATATGTTTTTTCTTAAACCATCTAGAGGGTTTCTGTTTCTTTCACTGACATTGACTGATATTCAGGAAACTTGATGGTCAGGAAGTTTGTGACTAAACACTGGAATAGTGAGTCTAGCTACAACAATTTCAGTAGACACTCTTCTCCATGAATTTTATTGCCAGATAATATAGCTTCTGGCCATCCCAAACAGAGGAAGGTGTCCTCTGCTTCGCTTTCACCCTCCAAAGCTTACATTACTCCATGTGCCATGTGGAATATAATTCACATCCAGAAGCTTAGATTCAAGGAAGTGTAAGGAATATGGTTTGTAGCTTTTTAATGTTTTAATTGTGTAGAGGTATTGATGAAGAGGACTGGGATTGATATGGCAGAGTTGATCAACAGTGTCCACTACAGCCCACCCCTGTAATACATAGCCAACATTCATACACAAGTTTCTGTGCAGATTTAAATACCAAACAAAAATAGCACCAATACACTTCCTCCTTGCAAAATGCATTCATCTCTTCTTCAAATTAACATATGCTCTTTCTCAAAGGGGAGGCCTCATGTAATACGCATCACTTTATAAATTTGTAGGTGCTACTCTTCTTTCTTATTAATTTATGTGGTAATCCATTATCAAGTATAAGGGGTAAAAAAAGAAATTGTTCAATATAATATGAGATTCAGAGGATGGAAAAGAGAAAACGTGTAATTTTTAATCCTGTGCAGCTGGTGAAGACACCATATTAGTAATTTATAACTTTCTTTAAGTGTTCGTACCTATCTCACTCTCCCCTCCACAGCACAGAAAGGATTGTATTTTCCTGCCCCCTTTCAATTAGATTAGGCAGGGCAATTTGACACGTCTTTACCAGTGGCCTGTGAACAAGAGCAAAATTCGCAACTTCCAGACCAAAGCATTTAGGTCTGGTGCAAGAACTTCTAGCTGTCTCTTCACCCACCACAGAGACCAAGGGTGTATCATGTGGCAGATGGTGAAGACAGAGATGCTTGGAGCCTCTGTGACAATGTGAAACAAATTCCCCACTGGATAATGATATCAATTTGAAGTAAGTCATAAACCTTTTTTCCTGTTAAGTCACTAGGATTTCAAAGTTAGTTTTTAAACTGAAACATAACCTGTTCTATCCTGACTATTGAAACTACCTGTTCCAGGTATCCGTTGGCTTCAGCTGCTATTTCAGCTAGTCAAGGTTATTTACATGGATATGTGACCCAAATCTCAATTCCTAATGTGTCTGAGTCATTGGTGGTTCTGTTTGAATTGCACTGGGATAATCTTCCGTTAACTTTTTTCACTGGTTATGGCAGTAATAATGGATGTTCCTGAGTATCCACTAAGCTTCACATATTTTTTTCCATGTCCCATTTTCTAGTATCAACTTTATTTCTACTTGATTACCAGTATCAGTCACTCCAGACAACACAGTAATTCCTTTTGTGGCAATTGGTTCAGAGCCCACAAAAGGCCCCAGATGATCAGATGGCACTTTCCATCTAGTTCTAGTTCAAAGGATTCCTTGCCTTGTCCTTTTATGGAAGCATTCCCTGATCAAGCTTATAAAACAATAAAGATGAAAGCCATACAACTTTCACATTGATTATTAAATGTAATAGGGAGAGGGGGCACTCCAGTTTTTTCCTGGAGCCATGTATTCTGACTTAAGGAGAAACAACACCATATATTGGTTACTAGTTCTAAGAATATATGACACTTTCCAGGAGAGCAACTCAGTCATGTAGAGTTGTTCAGTAGCTGAGCCTTCAGTAGGCCATTTCACTATTCCATAAGGTCTATAATTTTTGATTTGGGGTGTTTGACGACATAAGAAAATGTGATAGGCATTTTTGCTATAAAATGAGTTCTCAGGCCGAAAACAGTGTTATGGTATTACAATGTGTATAAATAGATGACCAAATGTCCAGTTTTTCCCTGGTCAGTGTTATTGTCCTGAAGTAATTATTAATAGCATCCATTCCTCTTTTAAAAGTAACTAGTTTGAATGATAAATTATATAGCTACCTGCTGTGGACTGAATGTATCTGCCAAAATTCATGTGTTGAAAATTCCAACTGGGGTGGTATTAAGAGGTGGGGCCTTTTGGGAACTAGCTTAGGCCCTTTCTGTTCTTTTGCTCTTTCTCCCTGTGAGGGCACAGTGTTCCTCCCTTCTGGAGGATGCAGCAACAATGCACCATCCCGGAAGCAGAGAGCAGCTCTCAGCAGACACCAAACCGGCTAGCACATTGATTTTAGACTTCCCAGATGCCAAAAATGTAAGAAATAAATTTCTGTTCTTTATAAACTACCCAGTCTAATGTTTTTTGTTATAGAAGCACAAATGGACTAAGACACTACCCAACAAATAAGATGTTCAGTAAGTCCACAGTACTTGGAGAGATAAGCAGAAGGATAATCAATATCTAGACTATGCTCTACTAGAGTAAGGACAAATTCTTACCCCTTCCATGCTGGAGAGGGTTCAATGAAATCTAATTTGTCACCATGTGGCTTTCTGGTCATCTTAGAAGATGGTGCCATACTGGGGTGTAGCATTACTCTCTGCTATTTGGATATTTTGCATTTAGCAGTGGTGATGGTCAAATCAGCTTGGGTAAAAGGCAGTCTGAGCCCATGTATAACATTCATCTCTGCTGTCATGAACACTTGTTTATGAGAACGTTGAATAAGCATTGTCGCCGATTATTGGGAGATCCTTTTTAGTGAGCACCCTAAAATCCTTCAAGTCAAGGATCTAATCTTCTAGTGAGGGGAATGAGACAATAAACAAAAGGAAAAATGTGTATTATAGAATATGATAGAAGGCTTACTCTTTTACTTTTAACCTACATATGTCTTTATATTTAAAGCAATTTTCTCATAGGCAACATATAGTTGTTCATACTTTTCCATCCAGTCTGATAAATCTGAAGATTTCTGTGTGTTTTCATTGGGGAGTCTGGGTCTATTTTGACTGACTAAATTTACTGTACATTATTTGTCTTATTTTCCTGCTTATTTGCATTCTTGGTAATTTTTATTAGATGTCAGTATTGTGAATTTTATATTGTTGACTGGTGGACGTTTTGGCATTTTTATAAATATTTTTGAGCTTTGTCCTGGTCTGATATTTACAATATCTCAATCGCTGTAGTCTGTTTCTGTTGTCTGTTTTTATATTAATTATTATGTAGGGGTCATTTGCTCCTCTTTTGAAGCATCATTCATAATTTTCAATAGACTATCAGCTGCTAACATGAAAAATTGCAGAGATTCTTGATGATGTATTCTTCTTCCAAGGACAATTAACAGATACCTTAATCACATTTAGGATTGATTTTAGGCTTTGTTATTACTATTACTACTACCACTATTTTCAATTCAGCTTTGTCATTGATCCTAAGATCTAGCCCATACTTCTAGGGCATGACCCTTTTAGGGTTCAACTGAAAGTCTAGATTTTTTTTTTTTTTTTTTGTGAATTTGCCATCATCAAGCCTAGCAGACCCATGATACAGACTTGGGCGTTCTCAGGGCTCACAATGTACAGCCCATGGGCCAGGGGAGGGGTGGGATGATGTGTATTCCAGAACTCAAATCCCACCTGACTGAGTCCTCTCAGTGCACTGGGATATGCAGCACCACTTAAACCATCTCCCCAGCCCATGAGGAATAGTGAACTGGGCTGGGATGATTCCTAAGCGCAGCTGATCCCGTGGCAGAGTTCTGCGTGCGTGTGGAGGACCCACAGCAGGAGGGCAGAGGTGCGCTCCAGGATAACCAGCTTTAGGTCTCAGGCTTCAGGGTAGTACTGGAAAGGGGTTTGGGGTAACAGGGCAAATCACCTCAAAAAGGGAAGGCAACTTTTCTTTTTTTTTTTTTTATAAATTTTATTTTGTCGATATACAATGTGGTTGATTATTGTTGCCCATTACCAAAACCTCCCTCCCTCCTCCCTCTCCCCCCTCCCACCCAATAATGTCCTTTCTGTTTGCTTGTTGTACCAACTTCAAGGAATTGTAGTTGTTATGTTTTCTTCACCCCTCCCCCCTGGTTTGTGTGTGTGTGTGTGTGTGTGAATTTATTTATTTATTTTTAGCTACCACCAATAAGTG
>NW_007736931.1:0-267 GCF_000696425.1 Galeopterus variegatus
TCATTTTGGCAGGGATTTTCTCTTGATTCTTGGAGCTCCGATTCAATTCTCGTAAGAAGTGTGTTCTGCCCTTCACTATCAGGGCGTTTTCACACTCTGTGAGCACTACATGTGGCTATTGAGCCTTTCAAAGCGTTTCTGCACGATGTGTAAATGTTCTTTCTTTCTTTCTTTATTTCTGAGATTCCGCCTCCTTTTGCCGGGCTCCTCCCCACTCTGTTTGCTCAGGACAGGGCTGAGGCGTGTCTTCTACAAACCTTGACTTTC
>NW_007736931.1:710-1964 GCF_000696425.1 Galeopterus variegatus
CCTCCTCTGTGTCGGCCCCAAAACCTTGAACCTGCTGCCGCTTGTTTGTCGATGCAGGATCATTGTTGAAAGAATCATTCGCCTTTTGTTGCTCTTGGAAGTGCAATTAATACTCTGGTATCACAGCGCACAGCTCTCAGGATCGCGCTGTCTCCTGGCACGGCCACTCCAGACCCGTCGCCATCTTTGGTACTTCATGCTGAGTTTTCTTAATACTGACATTTGAAGTTTCTCTTCAGGCAATTCACCAGTTTCCTGTTGTTAGGATCTGGAATTGTAGATTTGTAGTCTTCTTTTGAGGGTGTCATATTTCCCTGTTTTTTTCTGGAAAAAAACTCAGAGATTTTTTCTCTCATATCACTATGTTGATATTTGCGCGTGTGATGGTGTAGTTGCTTTTTTTTTTTAATCTTTAGAGTGGTTTGTGGTGGGAGAGACTCTTACCTAGTGAAGTATTTTATATTGATAGTCAGGTTGGGCTATGCGGGTGATTTTGGGTGGGTATGGTAGTAACTTCTAGCTTGCTCCCAACACCTTCTCTGCTGGTGAGGGTGGGCTGCTGTGTCAGATGGGACACAGGGCTCCTGGGGAATGTAGTGTGGATCTAGGCAGCAAGTAAATCCTCGGCATGCTCTCTGCTGGTGTTGGCAGGCTCACTGTATCAGGAAGACCTTGGGGATCTGGGAGTAAGAGGGCATGGATTTAGGCAACCAGTGCAAGGGACTGGTGCAGCCCCTTCTTGCTGTCTGCTGGAGAGGGTACAGAGCATTGAGTTGGGTGGGGTTCTGGGCTCCAGGAGGAGGAGGGTGTGGATCCAGGCAACCAGTGCAAAGGGCCAACACAGCCCCAGCTCACTGTCTGCTGCAGTGGGTGCAGAACATCAAACATTGGGTTGGGCATGACTTGAGCTCCAAGGGGAAGTAGGGCATGGATCCAGATGACTGGCACATCCCCCGACTCTTCACTTGCATGGGCAATTCTCCTATGTTAAGCAGGGCTTTGTGCTTCTGTAGGAGGAGGGTGTGTATCCAGGCGATTGGCACACAACTCTCCATGCTCTCTGCTGGGGTATGCAGGGCCACTGGGTCAGTGGGACTCTGAGCTTCCCTGGCTCCTATCCTGAAATGGCAGCATCCAGGAGCAGCCCAGGACTGAGGTGGGAGGGAGTGACTCTGTGTGTAGTTCCCCTCTGGGAAAATATAGTCACAGGATCTCTTAGCCACTTGACACACTGGGCTCACTGTCTGTGATGGC
>NW_007736931.1:2017-42168 GCF_000696425.1 Galeopterus variegatus
GAGGAGGAGGGCGTGGATCCAGGCAACCAGTGCAAGGGACTGGTGCAGCCCCTTCTTGCTGTCTGCTGGAGAGGGTACAGAGCATTGAGTTGGGTGGGGTTCTGGGCTCCAGGAGGAGGAGGGCGTGGATCCAGGCAACCAGTGCAAGGGACTGGTGCAGCCCCTTCTTGCTGTCTGCTGGAGAGGGTACAGAGCATTGAGTTGGGTGGGGTTCTGGGCTCCAGGAGGAGGAGGGTGTGGATCCAGGCAACCAGTGCAAAGGGCCAACACAGCCCCAGCTCACTGTCTGCTGCAGAACATTGGGTTGGGCATGACTTGAGCTCCAAGGGGAAGTAGGGCATGGATCCAGATGACTGGCACATCCCCCGACTCTTCACTTGCATGGGCAATTCTCCTATGTTAAGCAGGGCTTTGTGCTTCTGTAGGAGGAGGGTGTGTATCCAGGCGATTGGCACACAACTCTCCATGCTCTCTGCTGGGGTATGCAGGGCCACTGGGTCAGTGGGACTCTGAGCTTCCCTGGCTCCTATCCTGAAATGGCAGCATCCAGGAGCAGCCCAGGACTGAGGTGGGAGGGAGTGACTCTGTGTGTAGTTCCCCTCTGGGAAAATATAGTCACAGGATCTCTTAGCCACTTGACACACTGGGCTCACTGTCTGTGATGGCTGCGTGGTCACTCTACAGCATGGCTTGCAGGCATCTTAGGTGGGAGCACTGGGTACTGGCCCTTCCCCACCTACCTTGTCCCGGCAGTGCAGGGTTTGTCTAGTCTTGGTGCCATTCTTGGTTGGAAGTTTTTCCTGTTCTTCTGTGTTGCTGCCTTGGGTTTCCAGGTCTCTGGGGGGGTTTTGCTCATTGTTTAGCTGGATTCTGTTGTTTTCTCCCAGACACTTTACTCCACAGGTGATTATCTGCTCATTGCTTCAGGCTTCTTTTTAGCATTAATGGTGAGTGCTGGCCACATCTAGTCAGCCATCTTGCTGTGAAAAATCCTCAAACAAATGTGTTAATATCATTATAAATTAGTTTTGACATTGGGAACCCCTTGAAAGGGTATTAGGGAACCCCTGAGGTCTGGAAACCACATTTTGAGAATCTCTGCCCTGGTCCAGGCCCTGCCTATAACCCTTTTTTATGGACCTCTGTTTTTACTTTCTGTACCTTTAACCTATTTTTCTAAGCACCCAAGTTTAAATTTGGATAATAGTTTGTTTCTCTCTTTGACCTTGAAAACCACTTTCTAGCTTTTATGTCTCCTCTGCGGTGATTCTTTGAATGGCCTCATTGTGACAGCTCTGAGTCCTTTTGCTAAAAGCCAATTCAACAAATTCTTCATCTTTGTGTGCTCCTTGGCACCCCCCAACCCCATCTCCCCAGTTTCCACTCACCCCCCATGCCACCCTGGGATCAGCAGCCTGATCTCCCCTGTTGTGCCCAGGCTGGAGCCTTTCTCTCGCCTTCTTGCTTCTGCTTTCTTCTCTGCCAGCAGCCCTCAGGGAGCCAGATCAGAAACAAACCAAACATTCCCTAAAATCCTGTTTAAAAAGATAAAACAAAAACTGGCTAATTAAAATTATGGAAATCTTCTAAAGTGGTTAAAACTAACCTTTCTGTTAAACATGTTTGCAAGTTTTTAAAAAGGAGTGTGGAATTGATCCATTGCAGTACAGAAAACTGGCCTGCTTCTCTGGGATTCACTTCACGGGCTCTTCCCGGGGCCTGGTGCTTTCTTCTTGCAGGGAGGCCTAAGAAGTCCCCGCACTTGTCCTCTCAGTTTTACTCTTGGGAGGACAGCGATGGTGGTGAGGAAGAAGACAGATTATGGGGAAGAGCTTGGGTAACCTGTTTGTAAGTTTGGCGTGGAAAGAAGGGGCTGGGTGAGATGGTGCCTGAGTGGAGAATCAGGTCAAAAGACGGGCTTTTGCATCCAGAGTAGAAGATGCATCCCATTGAAAAAGGCCAAGGGAAAGAATCTGGCAGCTGGGGAGAAGGGAGTTGGGGCAGAATGGGTGGGTGGGGTATCATTAACGCATGAAAGTCATAGAGGAGATGGAATTGAGAGATGAAAAGGGTTGCCGAAAAGGGGAGGAAAACTTCCTTCTCTGGGGCAAATATTGTCAGGCAAAAAGCTTGACAGAGGTGTTTTAAATTTTTAAAAATTGAGGCAAAATTCATATAATACAGAATTAACCATTTTAAGGTGAACCATTCAGTGGCATTAAGTATACTCCCAGTGTTGTGCAACCACTACCACTATTTCGTTCCAAAACATTTTCATCACCCAAAGAATAAAGCCCCATATCCATTGAACATTTACTTCCCGTTCCTTCCTTCCCCCAAAGCCTGGTAACCACCAATTTGTTTCCTATCCCTGAAGTTGCCTATTTTGGATGTTTTATGTCAATAGAATCTGATTAAATGGACTGTTTGTGTCTGGCTTCTTCCACTCGGTGTGATGTTTTGTAGTTCATCCGTGCTGTAGCAGGTGTCGGTACTGCATTCCTTTCCACGGCTGAATAATATTCCGTTGTATGAATACACCACAATTTCTTTATCCATTTACCAGTGATGAACATTTGGGTTGTTTCTACCTTTTGGATATTGTGAATAGTGCTGCTATGACTATGCATGTACAAGTATTTGCTTGAGTCCCTGTTTTCAATTCTTTTGGGTGAATACCTAAGGAGTGGAATGGCTGGGTCACATGGCAAGTCTATGTTTTACTTTTTGAGGACCTGTTAAATTGTTTTCCACAATGGCCAAACCATTTTACATTCCCACCAGCAATGTAGAAGTGTTCTGATTTCTCCACATACTCACCAACACTTATTTTCCATGCTTTTGATTGTTGCCATCCTAGTGTGTGTAAAGTGGTCTCTCATTGTGGTTTTGATTTGTGTTTCCCTAATGACTAATAATGTTGGTCAAAGTTTTTTTTTTTTTTTTTTAAATTCACATTATTATGTGCTTTATGTCTTTGGAGAAAACATTTTGAATGTCCCCATTAAAACTAAATTCCAATCATACCCATTTTGTGCATGAAGCAGATCTTGGTTACAGGGCAAGAAACAATGGCAGCTGTCACTTTCTTGAGTTGCTTGGGAGCAGCAGCACCTGGATGGCTTTGCTCTGGATGGAGGCAGATGATTCAGTTTGCCTGGACCTCCTTGAATACTGGTCTAAGCTAGGTCAGAACTGGGATATCCACTCAGTCCCAGGTTATCGTTTGCCTGAAAGTCTTTTAGAAGCTTGGCTTGTTTCTAGGGAATATGAGACAGGGAAGATTCAGAGAAGATGGTTCACTAACATTACCTTGATCCCAGACTGGCCAGGAACCCACCACCTCTGTGGGGAAGGGGCTGGACAAATATCACCCCCAACATCTGTCAGACTGTCCTGAACTGTAGTGTGGGTTTCTTCCCTCAGATTGCCTTTTCCTTGCACTCCAAGAATAATTCCAAGAAACTTGGCCTGAACCTGCCTATCTGTTACTCATTGGCAACAGGGGACTCATTCCGTACTCTACTTCCTTCCATGTAATGGGCATTTTGAGGCTAAGATCAGCATTTAATTGTGCCACAGGCATTAGTCCTTTCCAAGTTCACAATAGAGGAGAGTTTCTAGTTCAATGGTAATTCTGTGGTTAAAAAAGGATATTTCCAAGTCAATAAGGGCTAAAGAAGCTAACTCCAGAAGGGACTAAGAAAGTTCTCCCTGGAATACAATAGCTGCTCGGTAATGGATAAAACAAACAAGGTTACCACAGGCCCTTTCAGGCCATTGCCTTGAACACAGTCATCTCTCGTCTGTACAACTTTAGAATTCTGTGGTTTCTACACAATTTCTAGGCAGAAAATCTAAGCTGTGACTCAACCTCAGACAGAGGTGTTTATGTGATATGTGCAGTGGGATATCAGTTATGGCTCAAATGTAGAGAAGGGTGCAGAGGGTGCTAGTATGACAGTCTTCCAGGGAATCAGCAGAGACCCGTGGTGAATGCAGAATGTTCCAGAGCTGTTCAGAATTCAAAGGTCATTAATTATGTAGGATATCAGAACTGTCATTTGCACATGTTGTTTTTCCAGTCACAATGTTTTGGCAGGAAGCTGGGGTAAAATTGAAACATATGAACAGAGTAAATACTTGTAGCTGCTTATACAATACCACTTATACATTCCAGAAATAACTATGCACATGCATTTAGGTCTATATCTATAGAAAAACTTTAAACATTTTTGCTTTTTCTTCTTCATTCTATCTCCATATTGTAGTTCAATAAGTGCTTTCCTAACTTCCATAGTGTGTTTTTGGTCTTTCTTTTCTACTAACCATTTTTGTTTCTTTACATGCTTTCTTATTACATTTTGCCTTTCTCCTTTTTCTCTGTAATTCTCTGTTCTCACTCTGGTTTCATATACATGTAAGTGCTGGCAAGTGAAGTACAACAGGTGTGAATAACAGAGAGTTGAGCAAAACCACATAAATTAAGCAAATTAAACATTGGGGCTAGAAGCATAAATATTCAATGGAAACTAAAATATTAAATGAATGAGTTACATGTCATGAAAACACCAGTTAGAAGCAATGATAAACCTATCTTCTGAGGACGTTTCATAGGGGTCCTGAATGGAAAAAGAGCCTTCAGCAAGATGAGTGGATAAATGGCAAGTGCTGGTTGTGGTTAGTGTGGATTTGGAGGAGATTAAAGTTGGGGCTTAATCAAGATAGTGGGAACTTGTAGTGGAATCCAGTCACTTTTCTTCAAGCTTGAACTATTTTCATTGATTTTTTTTAACCAAAGTTTGCTCCCCTGTTAGGATTTCTCCACACGTGGTATATTTTGGGAATTAAAAAAAAAAAAAAAAAAAAAAAAAAAAAAAAAAAAGAAGTTATGTTGTGGTATCTAAAATCAGAAGCAGCCAAATTTGACTTTTGCCTGAGGGGCTTTTTCAGATTGCTAAAATAAATGAAAATGTGAGAAGTGTGGGCTTCCATATTTAGATCAGTATGATATTACACATCCATTTCAACCATGAGAACAATCCATTTTGCGATTAAATCAAATCTACTCTGGTACATTTAGCTTGATTTAAATTCACAGGACGCTAATGAGACCTCAGATCCATTGCTGTGCCCTGGTGGAAAGGCTCTTCCATGTGCCATGATCCTGTGACATGGACATTTTCTTTGCTTGAATTATTGGATGGGACTGCTGAGGCTCTAGGCAGTTAAGCGACATAATTTCAGTAAGAGTTGGAATTTTCAAATTTTGTAGTACTTCCAAAGGTACTAGCATTTTTAGTTTTGTTTGGATCAGCGAGAAGCATAGGAAGGTCTTATTTTTGCTGCCTAGTTGGAGAGCGAATTCAAGGAGACAGCAAATGTCTACGTGTTTAAAGAGCTGTTCCTGCATGTCATCCAGGCAATGTCAGAATGAAGAAGTGCGAGGCTTCGTGGCCAGTGGAGGCCAGCAGACTTGGGGGTAGAGATCAGGGGTCAAGGTCTGACTTCAGCACTTACTGAGATTGTATCACTTAATTCCCTAGAGGCTCAGTGAGTATCCCCATCCAACTATGGGAATGGGGAAAATGTCCATGTCCTGGAGCTGTGGAGTGTGGAAGGCCTTGGGCTAGCATGAATCTGTACAGGTGCCAAAAAAAATCTTAATGGAATTTGAAATGAGATCATATATGTGGAAAACTATGGGAATGGGGAAAATGTCCATGTCCTGGAGCTGTGGAGTGTGGAAGGCCTTGGGCTAGCACGAATCTGTACAGGTGCCAAAAAAAATCTTAATGGAATTTGAAATGAGATCATATATGTGGAAGCATTTTGTAAAATATTTTACAAATAAATGGTGGCATATACGATATGCAAACCATTAAACATGGCATTTGTGGCCTCCACCAGCAGTCACCTTATGCTGTGGACCTTGTTGGCATCCCGACCCTGTTATTCCTGAAGTTTCTGCTTCCACTAATCCTCTCTTGAACTACCCAGTACACTTCTGGCCAGCATAACTGATTTTAAAAGCCCTTAGTGGAAGTCATTTGGGTCTAGCCTCACGTTTAATTTCCTTCTTGGAGTTCTAATTTTAAAGGATAATTGTTGGGAGAAAGTTGATACTTGAATTTCTGAATCCGAGTCACCTGTGTACACTCAGTTCACTGGCCTTTTCTGTTGCTGTCTTGATGACCTGCTCTGACAACACCTGGTGCAGCTGGCCACAGAAATGTGCGGTTGGCTATTTGCCTTTCTTCTCACGCGTTATTTTAAAGCTCTGCTCAGCTCAATGTATTTTAAGTTTTGCAGTTAGAAAATAAAGTTTGTCCACAAATATCAATTGTTGTCCGAAATACTCATGATTGTCCCCCCAAAAGAAACCTGAAACATGGGTCTTCTAAAAAATAGTAACAACTTAAAAAAATTTTTTTTGCAATGAAGGTCTTTGCTTCCAAACTAAAAATTCTTTTTTAGAAAAATGATTTTTAAAAAATAAAAATAATGACATTGGCACAATCCAGTTGTCCGTGCTGTTGGACAGAAGGCAGTGGGCTGGGAGGGCCTACTTTGTGTATGATTCAAGGTTATCTAGGGAGGGTCCTTCATCCCAGATTTCCTTGAGACAGCAGCCTGGCGGGATGCCTGGATTCCTGTTCTTTGAGCTTAATTACTATGTAATGAAGGCATCATTTTCTATTTAAATGCAAATGTACTTAAAATGGCAATACATTAAGGTATTATTTATCATTTAAACTGGAATAGATTAGTTTAGTTAGGGGTTGGTTTCCATAGGAGAGAGGATAGTAGATTATTCTAGAATGCAGGTGCTGCCTGGAGGTGTTGGTATGAGAACTGGGACCTGGATTGGGGAGGTGGAATTTGTCAGATATGTTAGCAAATCTGAGCCTTGTGGCTGGTTTTCATTTCTTCCTAGTTCGGAAACATGGAAGGCTGGTGGTATTTGAGCCATTCTTCTGAGGCAGATGTTATGCCAAGTAAACAAAACGACTCTCGTTCCAGAGGAACCTGAGAAGCTCTAGGAGAAGCCCTCATTCCATGACATAAATGCCGTTGAGCCTCATTCCATAGCAAAGCCCAGTTATTCAGACTTCAGAGAAGACAGGACTTTGGGGCAGCTCATAGGATCTTTTTTCCTTCCAACATGAGCCTCTAAAAATTATAGTTAAAAAACAGAATTTAAGATTGGCGTTCATGGTGAGGACTGTATAGTATATGGCAGCCACACTGCAAGGTGTGTGGCCTTTGCCAGGGGCTGTGCACATGAACAAAGAAGTGAGCATCACGTTTTTTCCAGCACCTATGTGGATCTGTGATGGCACAAAGACTTCCACACCCCACAGCCCTGTGACACGGACATTTGCATGTCATCAGATGGGGATATGGAAGCTCTAAGGGAATTAAGCATGGGTATCCTTTTCTCTGACTAAAGAACCTAAATACAGTAACCTAGCTGAGGGGTCATAAATGAATTAGAAAAGAAGTTTGCATGTCATCAGATGGGGATATGGAAGCTCTAAGGGAATTAAGCATGGGTATCCTTTTTTCTGACTAAAGAACCTAAATACAGTAACCTAGCTGAGGGGTCATAAATGAATTAGAAAAGAAAGCATCATAATGATTAAAATATGATACATTAACTAAGAAGTTTTTGTAAGGAAGATATTGTTACAGGAAAATTTCAGTTCCTGCTGGCGAGATCTGGGTTCTTGGTGTCTCGAAGAAAGAATTGGATGAGACATGCCAGAAACAAAAAGTAAAAGCAGTTGAATTTAGCAAAGGAAAAGTACACTCCGGAGAAAATGGAGTGGGGTTGAGCTCAAGAGCCCTGATGGTTATATTCCTGAGGTTTTAAGTCCTTTTAGCTGGATTCATGCCATTTGGTCATTGGTTGAGCCCTGAATGTAATCTCTGTTGTGTTGGTTAAAGAGATTGGTGCCCTATCCGGTGGGAACTCATCGGTCTAACCGAATGGCGCTCAAGGTGGGGGGAAGGGGAGGGGTCCCTGTCTGGAGTTGTCTTTGTCTCCACTTCCGTGCATGTGTGCGCCTGCTCAGGAAACCGGTGTGTCCCATTTACAAATAACCAGGTTTTCCTTCTCCCACTCTTATCTCTATCTAGCCTCCTGCCTCATTTTGATAGTTTTCTTTTGGAGATTATTAAAATGATTCTTTTGTAATTATTCTGGAAAAATCACATTTATTAGACATAATCTGCTTTTTTTCAGTATGATATGATAAAAACAACAAGCATTTAATGAGATAAGATTTAATTAAAATGAATGCTAGGACTTTCCCACTTTTGCAGGTGTTATTTCAATTTGTGCGGGTATAGATTCAATAAAGTAAGAAATGAATTGATTCGATCAGGTACTCTATGGAAATAAAATCTTTCACAGTAAAATGAAAAGATAGTGTTGTTTTTTCCCCAAATACTGAAGAAATGTTTTCCATTAAATTCCATGGTATAAGAGATTGTATAAACCTCTTGGAATTTAGGCTGTGGTATCAATATTTTCTATTTAAATGTAAATTCTTATTTCCATAGGAGAACAATGGGCTGAAAAACTGGCATTCACCCTCCATAAGGAAGATAAAACTGATCCCCCGATCAGCTCTGTGCTATGTTTTACTTTTTTGTTTGTTTATAATATCTCATTTGTATTGGACTTGAGACTATCCACAAAAGTACATACTGTCAAAAGTCAAACAGGAAAGTAAAGCTGGGTGACCCTTGTCAATGCACAGAGGAGGCACACACCGGCTGAAGACGGGAATCAGGACACACACATTGTTTAGTCTGTGATGATGCAGGTTACATGTGTGGAAGACTTCAAAGGGAATGAGGAGACAGGGAAACAGGGATGGAGGAAGGATACAGGGAAGAAGAACCACATGTCAGGGTGGTCACAGTGATGTTCTGAGAGAGCAACTTCATCATTAAAGCAGGTGTCACGTAGGTGGAGTTCTTTAGATCTATCTCCCTATCTGGGGGTCTTGAGTTTCAGATGGTGACAAAGGTCTTGAAAACTCAATGGTTCATCCCCAAAAGGACAAGAGCTGCCATGCAGGATTGACCAAAGGATTGACCCAGAGCAATCAGAGTGTTTGGAACAGTCAATGAACTGGGATATGTTAGTCTGCTTTGTGTTGCTAGAACAAACTACACAGAACTGGGTAATTTATAAAGAAAATGAAATTTATTGATTACAGTTTCTGAGGCTAGGAAGTCCAAAGTCCATCTGGTGGTGGTGACAGTGACCCAGGGGTCTCACATTGCAAAACAGTGGAATCAGAGAGAGCAGAGAGAGAGAGCAAGACAGACTTTCCTCTTCTTTTAAAGCCCTCAGAACCACATCCTTGACCACCATTTTTAATCCATTCACTACCGAAGGGTCCTACAATCCAATCACCTCTTCAAGGCTCCACCTTTTGATTACCATAATAGGATTTGCCACCCTCTTAACAGTCACAATGGGGGCTAAGTTTCAAATACATAAAACTTGGGGAACACAATTCAAGCTTCAATGAGTTTTGGGGGGATATAATTCAGTCCACTACATGGGGGTTCTCTATAAGGGATCAGGTGCTGTACCTTTTACATACAGACCAGGTGCAGGCATGGCTCCTGCCTGGTCTCCACATCTGATTGAGCACCGGATTCTTCCCTGTCTCCAAGATTTGTAAGGGGCCAGGGCAATCTTCACGGGAAAATAGAGACTGCAGGTTTTGGTGATCTTACTGAAGCCCAATTTCTAATCGCTGCCTATATCCCGGTCCCTGAATCTAGCCTATGATTTGATTTGTTGATTTTCATTACCTGACTCAGACAGGAACTGGGAAGAGGGAACAGTTAACCCCCCACTCATCCTGTGTCACTGATACTATCATGCTATTTGTGAGCATCTGTACCGACCCCTTTGTAATTGGATAGGTGTTTTTGAATATTCGTTGTATCGTTTTAGAGCTTTAGACAGTTAAATTTAAAAAATGCAACATAAATAATAGCATCTTTGGGCTACATCACATCTCCTATTTTTTTTCGTATTGTTATTAAAGTGAGGCCTAACGGGAAACAAAACAATAAATAATAGAAATTACTTGCTTTATTTCAGCAAGTGATGTGTTTTCTCTTACTATACTACATTGTCACCTGTGGTTTACGTTCTTGAATTTAAAGAATAGGCCTTGCCATCAGACTACCTGGGTTCAAATTTCAACTCCTCTATTTACGAGCTGGCAGGTCTTGGTCAATTTACTTTCTTTGTGCCTCAGTGTCCTCAAATATAAAATTAGGATAACAGTAACAGCTACCTGTGGTAGCTATGAGGATAACTGCATTTTACAAAGCCCTGCAATGCTCAATCAATATTCATGGTGCAGGTGACAGTGATAATGACAATGACATGCACTTGCTCCTCTAACTAGACTATCAGTTCCTGGAGCACATGGACTCGATTGCATGTGTTTCTGTATGTGCTATGTCAACCTCTTCACACAGCTTTTGCTCAACGCCTGTTGTGTGCCCTCTAGGATAATAGAGTGAATACAGTAAGCATCAAATATTTGTGAAGGATTGAAAGCAGCATTCAAGGAAGACTGCTCTGAAAATAGTTGGCAAAGTAAGCAGAGAGGGACAGGGGAAGTGTCATGGGCTGAATCGTGCCCCCCCCACCCCGCACTGCCAATTCATCTGTTGAAGTTCTAACTCCCAATACCTAAGAATGTGACTGTATTTGGGTAGGGTCTTTAAAGATGGAATTAAAGTGAAACGAGGTCACATGGGTGGGTCTTCATCCGTTATGACTGATGTCCTTAAGAGAAGAGGAAACTAGGACATAGACACACACAGAGGGAAGACCATGTGAAGACACAGGGAGAAGACAGCCATCTACAAGCCTAGGAAAGAGGTTTCTGAAGAAACCAATCCTGCTGACACCTTGATCCCAGACTTCCACCCTCCAGAACTGTGAGAAATAAATTTCTGTTGTCTAAGCCTGTCTGTCTGTGGTACTCTGTTATGGCAGCCCAAGCAGACTAATACAGTGAGAGTTAGGAAAGAAACCCACATGGTGGCGGCTAGCACCCTGGAGTGACATGAAATCCCTTGGACTAAGACGGTGGCAGAAACCCAGGGCCATCAGATTTAGAGTGAAAGAGGCCTCTGGTTCTCAGAATGTTTGAACCCTGTCCTTCATACTTTGCATTTCTGAACATCTTAAATTGTAAGAATGTCTTTACAGTGAGACTATATGACCTTGAGCAAGCTACTTAAATTCTCTGATCTGTTTCCTCATTGGTAAAATAGAAAAATGATATGTATTTGCAGGACGTTGGCAGGATCGAGTGAAATAACCCTCACATGATACTTATGGGGCTTTGGCATGTGGCGGGGCTTTCTTCAGTAGATGACAGTTTCGTACCCTGCTCTGTCCCCATTGGCTTTCCGTCTTCGGAAAAAGTTTCCTCTGGTTTATAATCTTTGCAGTGACTTGAGTAAGATGTTGGGAAGGCTCTCTATTCTTCAGTGAGTTCCTCTCATTAATTATTTATACAAAAAATTCCATTTTCTTAAAGCTTTTTCTTCTTACCATTTTCTTTTGGTATAGTAAAGGAAATGACTAGAGGGCTAAATGGAATTTTTAAATGAGAAAGGGGAATGGCATGCCATTTACTTGTGGGATCAGGCTTTGTTTTTTTTTCAGAGAAATTCAATGAAAGATGAATTTTTGGTGACATATTTTTAAAAGTCAGACTTTACTTTTGTTAATGGATTAGACTGTTCCAGCAAACAAATACAGGGATGTTAGTAAATTGAAGAACAAGGCTGATTACATGGAAATCTTATGCTTAATTATGACTACCCCAAGAGTGCTGAAAACACATAAGTTCCCAGGATATGGCTAGAAACTGCTTTTGAACATCTCCGTTCTGTCAACCCATACCTCTACTTTTAGGAAGAAAGGCTGTACAAAATTTTTAAAAGACATTTACTTTCTTCTCCCCTGAGTAATAAAGTAAACTTCAATGTCCTTTGGAAGGAAAGAGCAGGACTCATTATTGTTACTATTATTTAGAATGTAACATTTAAGCCAAATAAATAAATTCTATGAATTTGTGAATGTCAAATCTTGAATTTAATGTTGAGATGATCTGCATGATTCTAAACCTGCTTTTTAAAAAATAAGCTATTGCATTCACAATTAATGAACTCAACAGAAGAGTTACAGTATGTCGAACACTAAGGGGGAAATGAAATTACGAGCTATAAGCAATATGACTATGTTGTTTAAATTACATGTGTGATGAATAATAGAATAATAAAATCCAGTCAATAGACAAGAATTTCAAAAATGTAATTCACTGTGCTTTTCCCTCTGTGTTCCCAAGAAAAGGGGATAATTTATCTCTGTGGCTGGGTTCCAGGTGTTCTTGTGTGGCCTGGTCTCAGGAAAAGGCACTTAGAGGCACTTTTACATTATACATAGAATTCTCAGATAGTCTCTAAAATTTTATATCTAAATAATCGTTTTTGCCCCTTGAAATACCAAATCTGGGTTTAGTAAAAGGCTAAATTCTATCTGTCTAAAAGAGCATGCTAGACTAATCTTCTGACCCTTTAGTTACAGCTCACTTACATAGATGGTTGCTCCCGGAGCTCTTCTATTAACCAGGAACAAAAACCTTCCAGAGCTTTCCAGTGCTAGGAAGCAGACTCTATTTCGTGACGCTTGCCAGTGTGTGGAGAACTGGTTTAGAGTGGTCTCTGAATTTTTACCTGTAGGCCCTGGAAGCAGGAATTCATCTCTTCCAGCCAAGGCCTGGGCTGTGCCCTACTCGTGACTGCAGCACGTTGGGGAAGTGGAGAGGCGGCCAAGCCTTCCCTTGGTATGGGAAGGGCTGAGACTTCTCTACAAGCAGACTGGGTTGTTTAGGGGGAAATATGTTCTGTTATGTGATTCATGTTGTCCAGAAGGAGAAAACATGTCAGTCCCTTAGGACAAGCGGAGCTTTTCCTGGCATTTGGACATGAAATAAATGGCTGGAGTGGGACTTCATGTATGGGGACTCAGTGATGTGCACACGATGTTCTCCACAACAGTCCTCCAGCAGATGCAGGAGCAGATGCCAGAGCAGATGCCACAGGGAAAGCTAGACACAGAGCACTGGAATGGGAGTCCCATGTTTGAGAGTCTTATCTTTCCTTTCTTGGTACTGAGCCAGATTCTTAAAAGAAAAACAATACTTTTTTTTTTACTACGGGAAATTTCATACCTATATAAAAATAGGGAGAGTAATCTGGAAACCACCATGTCTGTGTCACCTAGTTTCAGCCATTATCAACTCATTAGCCAGAGTTTTGACCTCACAAATGTCCAGACATTTAACTGCGCATAACCCAGATGTTGTTTGGAATCAGGCTGGCCCACGATGAAAATCAAAATGGCCTGGAGAGTCCTTTAGCAAGGAGTGGTTTGAATCATCTCCATTCCATTTTCAGAGGTTAGGCCCGTTAGTCACCTTTTGGCTTAAGATTGTCCTTCTAAGCCTTGTTCCAGTTATCTCCTTTAGTATGAACATGTGGGCAAAGAATGTGTCCATTTCTAATGGAGAATATAAGCTCCATGAGGACAGGGACTGTGTCCTTCTGTCCTTCACCACATCATTAGTACTCACAATATTGCTCAACACGTGGCAGGAGTCAAAAAATGTTTGTCAAATGAGAGAGATTAATGAATAAGGGTTAGAAAATATCCAATTCAGGTTAAATTATCTGGTGAGAGCCAGTTATTCCATAATGCTGAATAAAGATACCTCTCATACTTGGTAGGACTGAAATCATAATATGAAAATTTAAGCACTGAACAAAACTTGCCTGAATAAATGGCCATCCAGCTTCTGCTTTGAGATGGCTGTGGGATTACTCACATTCAGGGTCAAGTGTTAATCTGAATAAAATAAACTATAGTAATGAAAAAAGGTAATGTAATGTAAAGCAACATTACCCCGTGTAATGCATTTTTGGGTCTATTTTGGCACGTGAACTATCTTTTCCAGAGTTTTATACCAAGCTAGAGTCCTTACAGTGGCTTATGAAGTCTTACAGCAGGGTTTTTCAATCTTGGCACTCTTGATATTTGAGACTGGATCATTCCTTGCTGTGGGGCCTGTCTTGTACATTGCAGAATGTTTAGCAGCACCCTTGAACTCCATTCACTAGATGCCAGTAGCAAGCCCCCTGTTGTGGCAACCAAAATTGCCTCCAGACATTGCCAAATATGTTTTAGGGGTAAAATGGCCCCCAATTGGGAACGACTGCCTTACACGATCTAACCCCAATCCCCATTTCTTCTCTTTTCTCATGTTCCACTACTCTTTGTGGTTTGCTCTACTCTAGCCACGCTGGCTCTGGATCTTTCGTGAACATGCTAGGCATGCTCCACCTTGAGGTCTCTGCACTGGCTGTTCCCTTGACCTGGAATACCTTCCCTGAGATCCCTCCACGACCATCGCTCACCTCCATCCAGTCTTTGTCCAATTGTCACCTTCTCTGTATACCTTGTCTAAAATTGTACCTCCATAACTCACTCCCCCATTTCTATGCCTCTTCTTTACTTTTCCCCATGACATTTGTCACCTAATTTACTGTACATTTACTTGTTCATTTTGTTTATCGTCAGTCACCCCCACTAGAACATAATCTACATGGGAGGGTCTTGTTCACTTTTGAGGTCCCAGCTCCTAAAGCAGTGCCTGATGCACTGAATTCGACAAATAAATATTTGTCGAATGGGTGAATAAATGAATGCACATATGACTGAAACTTTTCTAATGTAGAACTTTTCAAAGTAAGCTTCCTACCACTATCTTAAGAAAATTTCATTAATGTACAAATGAAATATTTGACTTTAACTGTTGAGAAAAATTGAGATTCTGTATTGGATTTTAAAATTAATCTCTCTTACATAAAAGAGATATCCTGAAGTAACTTGATGTTACTTAATCAGTTATTTTACTATTGTCTGTCTCACTGTCCCAAACTTACAAGGAAAGTAACTTTGAAATGGCCATCCACTTTTTGTCCTTTGTTTCTGCTTTCTTCAGCCTTTTCTGTCTATAAAGACTTTGTTATTTGCAACAGACTTTGCAGCACTTCTCTGACTCTGTGGGGTGGTGTTTCCTGGGTTGACCCTCACATCTGGCTCCCAATAAATCCTACAAAATTTAAAAAAAGTTTGTCTCTGAGGGTCACTTTTTTTTTTACTTAAAACAATACTTTTACATGTACATAATAGTTTTACAAGGAGGTATATTTTTGTAATTTAGTGAGCTATTAATTTTAAGTAAGTCTATTTTACCTCCATGAAGGCTGAGTTAATTAGACCTAGATTAGTGATGTCTTGCGCAGGGGGTTAAACTTCTCAAGGTTGGTATATCAGTTTACAATTTTCAGTGGTCAAACGCAGTTTTCCACAAAAAAAATACTAAGAAACATAGTTTTCGGTAATAAACGTTCATGATCTCTTACAAGTCAACAGTCTCAAAACTATCAAACAAACCTTTTAATGCTATAGGAAAGCTCTTTGTCCTTAGAAGATGACTTGGGAAGAAATCTAACTTTATGAACATGGCGGAGAATACACAAAAATTTAACTGAAATTTTATGGCCACGGATATACAAACATTTGCTAATCTCCTTCCTCACCCATCAATCAAAATTTAAGTGTTAAATCAGTGTTTTGCTTTGTGAAACACAATTGTTCCAACAGTTTCTTAAAGACTTTTTTAAGGTTCCTCCTTAAAATAAAGCAAAACAAAATGTTGGCTTCTGTTTTAGCTTTAAATTCAAAGCTAACTCAGAGATATTTGATTTGAGTCTTTTAATAATTTATTTCCACAAGCAACATATTTTCCATGGAACTCACTTGATGAATTATATGCAAAATGTGTCCCTCAAATAACTGAGTAAATTTAAAATTAATATGGAGTGTCTGGATACAAACCAAGTAAATTTAGAGGACAGCTGCCAAAACCAATGACATATATTAATTTGTCAAGATGCAGAGGCCTGCTTTGGAATTGTATGTACTGGGCGTGCACAGCATTTGCATTTCAAAGGTAGCCACAAATCTTCGGATACACAAAACACCCCAGACATAGCTCCTGCAAATATCAAACGTGTACTCTATTGTGCATTTGAGCAAGGCCAAGACTTTCCTTAGAAGATAGTTCTAGAAAAAGGAATTTCCTATT
This sequence comes from Galeopterus variegatus, assembly GCF_000696425.1. NCBI lineage: Eukaryota > Metazoa > Chordata > Mammalia > Dermoptera > Cynocephalidae > Galeopterus > Galeopterus variegatus. The sequence continues at coordinate 18,292 of NW_007736931.1, forward strand.
TATAAAGATACCCTTCTAACAGTCTTTGATGTAGCTTCTCCCAGCTTCCAGCTACAAAGTCTATGCAAACACACACATGTGGAAAAAACTTACAACATCGTGAAAACCAGATAGGTCATCAACCTATTGCTAGAATGTAGAGGGAGTTTCCATTTACCACAAAGAGTTCTGAGAGATGATAGACACAGAAGGCAGAAAATATAGCTTGAACTTAAGAAGAAAGACTATTTCCTTTTATTCCAATTGTTCTAGTTTCCAAGAAAAGAATATGTTCTTTAACTAAAGGAGACTTGATTATGCACATTACAAGGACATGTCATATTCCTTTAACAAAAACATTCAGTTAACAAAAAAAATGCACCTATGTAAAACATGGCACTTCAGTGGAACTAAATGTCATATTTTATTGTCTGGCCTCTCGGTTGGTTGTCTGAAGTCGGGGGTCCACCCACTCCTTGTTTTGTTACTTGTTTTGGGGAACATCCTCTTATGGTGTGAAACATGATCTCAGGTTCCAGGGACAGTTTTTTCTTAGAAAAGGAGTCTTTTGGGGACAAAGGGTGGGGAGAGTTAGATGGAAGGTACTAGAAGTATAACTACAAATAGAAACCAGCCATATTAAAACCATTTTTCATGATGACCTAAGTGGGTTGAAGCAGTACTAGGGAACCTAGACATTCAATTCATGTCATCATGGGTCACAGATGAAAACAGTAGATAATTCCTATAGAAGCTAAAATGGCCTTTGATAAAATTTAACAATAGCTCCTGCATTCTACTTCCCTTTGAGGTCAAAATTATTCTGGAAGAGTTGCCAGTATAACCTTGAGAACTGGAGGAAAGAAGGTGACATTATTATTTGCAATTGATATGGGCTATTTTTTTTTTTTTTTTTTTTTTTGGTTTTGTGTTATCTGGAAAACCAGAGAATCAACTAAAAACTTGATCTGTAATGAAAGCTCAGTGTGATGACTGGTATCAAAACCCTAGTATTTTATTTATCAGTAGTAATCCTTAGCAAGTGTGATAGGTATTATAAAAATGAGGTGAGGAAAATATCTTGTTATCAACAACTACGAATAAATCTAAACATGCAAAAGTAAATTTATCAAGAAATGGACACGAACTATAAAACTTGATTGAGAGACAAAAACATATTAAAGAGAAGAAATGGGCAACCTTTCTTCTTTAAGGAGGAAGGCAGGCCCCAGGTCATGCGTATGTGGGTACTGGGTGGAGATCCTGAGTTGACAATACCTGGAGGAGAGGGGAGAGTGTCTTTCTAAGGTTAGAGCAAGAGTCTGGGGCCAGGGGCAGAAGGGAGTGTAAGGGGATAGCAGCTGTGGGTGGAGCTTTGCAACAGTAAAGATTGCTCCTCTCCTCTTCATGAAAATCTTCTTTAATGATCTGCACTGCCTTGCATTGGCTTTGGGGCCAGATCTGTGATTTTCTTTTCTTTTTTTTTTTTTCCTTTTTGTCTTTTTTCGTGACCGGCAACAGATCGCAACCCTCAGTGTCGCACCCATACCGGACCAGGACCAGCAACGGGATTGCAACCCTCGGTGTTGCTCCCGCACCTCGCTCAGCCAGTGAGCGGCCGGTCTGTATGTGGGATCCGAACCCTCGGCGGGAGCGCCGCCGCGCTTCCAGCGGTGCACTGTAGCAGTGCGCCACCGGGCCAGCCCAGATCTGTGATTTTCTCAGACAAGTCACTATCCACGGGCTGCCATGAAGAAGGGAGTAGGAATGCCCGGTTTTATCTGGGTTTTATATTTATCTCAGAAATGAAGTTTCAAATCAAATTCAGTTCTCTGTATCTGAGTTATGGCCTTTTATTGAGATAATATTAATATAATATGATTATAATATGATTATGTTTTGTGATGATGAATATGCTAATTATCCTGATTTGATCATCACATATTGTACGCAAGTATTGATAGTTGACTCTGTATCCCACAAAGATGTATAATCAATTATGTTTCAACAAAACAAAAACAAAAAATAAAAAAAAAACCCAAATGGTGACTTGAATTATACTTTTTATTTCCCCTTGCCTCTGTGTGGCTGTACACTGAGGCTGATTTATAGAGTGATTCACCACATTCTTTCAGTGCTCTGGAAGGATGGTTGGAGTAGGACATATGATGATTTTGTTGCAAGAGCTGTCTATGCTGAAGAATTTTAGTTGGTTGGAGTGACATCTAATTTAATGGCTATAGCACAGTATATCTGATCTAGCAAAATTGTCATTTCCATGTCAGGTCAGCAAAACTTCATTTTTAGCTTAAGACAGGCTGTTCTTTTCTTTGCTATTTTAGGAAGATTGAAAGTGGTTGGGATAAATACAAATAGGGAACTATAAAAATAAATGTTGGAAATTAAACTGTAAAGATACACATACTATTTCTCTCAAAGCTGTGATTTTAACCAGATTATGACATAAGTGATATGATTAAAATTACTCAGCCTTGGTCTCATTATAAAAAGAAATTGTTGCTTTCAAACTTTTCACAGCCAAAGCATACATCTTAGAACAATCAGATAACAGATACTGTCTTTTCATGTTTTAGGCGACGTTTTCCTGTACCTGCGAGGACCAGTACGTGGGCACTTTCTGTGAAGAATATGATGCATGCTGGAGGAAACCCTGCCAGAACAATGCAAGCTGCATTGATGCAAACGAAAAGCAGGAAGGGGGCAATTTCACCTGCATTTGCCTTGCCGGTACGGTCTCTGTAGTTAGTGGTTATTATATTTCTCTCTGGAGAAGGTACACTTACTCATTAAGGGTGGCTAAACAGCACTTTGTCCAGCTGCTGGACAAGGCGACTTCAAGACTCATTCAATTCCGTCAGTCTATACTTTATATAATCGGTGAACAGAAGAAGGAAGTTCCATGGGGGTAAACGTGTCCCCTGGCTTGCTTTCTGACATTAGAATGCTTCTGTTTTAGCATTCCACCATTTTCGTTCTGGGAAAATGATATTCTTGGTCAAATAGTGACCTGAATGTTTCCAAAACAATTCCTCAAGTACGTACTGAGGGAGGCCTGGCTCTGTGCTGGGTGAGCATGTTCAGTTACTTAAGAGAAATCTAGGATGAACTACGCAAGTTGTTATGTAAAGCCACCTAATCCTCCTGTAAATGTCAGTTTCCTTTTGTTCACGTATGTTCATTAGCCCAAGTTTCTGGTGCACTGTTCTCCACAATAGGGCAAGTCTTTAGCATTCATTGATTAGTGTGGAGTATTCTTGAATGTTATGTGAGACTTTGAAATCCTCGGAGCACAGAGTGACTCCTAGGAGAGTGCAGTGCACACTGTGCCTACAGACTTCCATGCTCTGGCATCATCTCAGTGACTTACTGTTCAGCCAAAGCGATAATAAACTCTTCAGGAGCGGGAATGTCATTTTACCAGGGAGCATTTTGATACAGCTGTTTCAATGCAGCTTAAAAGCAAACACCAAGTTACTCCTTTTTTATTCTCAAATAATGTGCAGAACTGACATCATCTTTCCTCTTTCCATCTTGTCCTGTTGCCAACTTCGGTCACTGGGTGGGACTCAGGATGAGGTAGGAGTTGGGGTGGAGAGAAGGATGGAAGGAGTGAAGTGGGTGTTGGGGTGATTAAGTGCTCACTGTCAGAAACGAGCCCCAATGGCGTGACGTTTAAAAACAACATGTTTTAAAAAAGTGATGATAGTACACATATTGCTCTGAGACTTGCTTTTTTCACTGCGTATTTGCCAGTAGGTCACAGACATCCTTCCGTGTCAGTACATATGAAGCGACTGCATTCATTTGAACAGCCATGTGGTGTGTCTCCTACATTTGTATCTGAGGTCAGACTCCCCTCCAAACACACTTATGGGACTTCCTCCTTGGCATCGCCATTAGATGTCCCAGGCCACCTTAAGCCCAGTTATTCCAAAACCAAACTCGTCACGCCCCCAGCTCTACACACTTTGCCTTCCAGTGTCCCATCCATTTCAACAAGCCAGGCATGAGTGTCATCCGAGGTGCCTCCCTGCCTCTCTCTGTCCCTATTCTTTCTACATCCAAGTGGTCACCATTTTACCACCTGAAGGCCTCTCAAGCCACCGTGCTCTCTGCAGCCCCACTGCTACCACACCAGCCAGCTGCCTCTGCTCTGCTGGTGCTCCTCGGACAGCCTCCCTCTGTTCCTCCAAACACTCCTGACCCTGCTGCACACTGAGACCAGAGTGATCGTGCCAAAACAAGCACTGGCTTTCATCACTTCCGTGTCCCTGTGCCCTCCATGCTCTATACGGCTGCAGGGGATCATTTTCCAAGGAAAATTTGACTTGGTTGCTTTCCTGCTTAGGCCCCTTCTTCCCTTTACTCTTTGGACGAAAACCAAACTCCTCAACCTCCTTCTCCTCTGCAAGTGTCTTTCTCCTGCCTTTCCAGCCCCGTCTCACCCCCACGTCTCCCTTGCTCTGGGTTCTGGCCACCTTGGCCTTTCAACTCCCTGACTGCCCGATCTTCCCTCCACCACAGGGTCCACCCTCTCTTCCTTGTGCCTGGACAACCCTTCCTCCCTGTCTCCTTTTTACCTGGTTAATTAACCCAAAACCTCTGTTTCAGATCTCTGTTAAGTGTCCCTTTTCCTGGGGATGTCTTGGCTAAATGCTTTAAGATAAGTTTCCCTTTATTTTTCCCTTTTATAGCCCCATGTTCCTTTCCCTCCCAGCCGGTATCTGTTTTCAGTATACATTTATGTGTATCATTCTTTGATTACTGCCTGTTTTCCCTACCAGAATCAAGCCCCACAAAACCGGGGCCTGAATCAATTTTGTTCATTATTGCATTCCACAGTGTCTGACAAATTGTGGATGTCTTGATGAGATGAATTAATGAAAGACCATAAATGTAGGTTAATGTTTTAAACCATTCTTCTGTTGATGGATCCTTAAGATGTTTGCAATTTCCCATTTATAAGTACTGCTAGAACAAATGAATATCCTTCTACAAATAGTCTCAACCAGAGCTGGAAGGTGGAGGTTTTCACAAAATAATTTCAGTTTGTTATATTACTCAGGTCCGCTCTCAAAGGGGATTTTCCATTGTTTTAAAAGATCTCATCTGCACATAATTGGAATGATTATAATACTTGGTTTTTCTCATCTTGGCCAGGCATAGCTTGTTTTTACATATTTATTGAGCACCAGTGAGACCACTACCAGAAGCAGAAGTTGTATCCAATAACTATCCATACAGTCTCCTCATTAGTCCATTTCTTTACCTCCTTTTCCCATCCAGAGGTTATCACCCTGAATCTTGAGTTGATCAATCCTTTGCTTTCCTTTTTTATGGTTTTAATATTTACGTGTTTTTGTAGAAGCATTTATTTGTTGTCAAATTTATAAAATAGTATCATGCATGAATCCTGTTATGGTATTATGCCTGCAATTCTCTGGTACTTACTTTTTTCACTTAATACCACATCACTAAGGCACATACATATTATTGGAGTTTATTCCTTTGACTGCTATATAAAATTTCATTCATCTGTTCTCCTGTGGACAGGGACTGATATGCATTCTTGTATATGTCTTTTGTTGTATATATGCTAGAGGTTGTTTTAGGTATATATCTAGAAGTGAAATTGCTGGAACATGAGATATGTGCCTAACCTATTATAGGAGGTCATGCCAAACTATTTTTCAAATTGGTTGCACTAATATGTTTTGGATATTAACTGCTTATCACACGTATGGTTTGCAAATATTTTCTCTCATTCTGTAGGATATTTGTTCACTCTTTTGGTTGTTTCCTTTGCTTTGCAGAAGCTTTTTAGTTTGAGGTAGTCCCTTTTGCCTATTTTTGCTTCTGTTGTCTGTGCTTTTGGAGTTATATTCATAAAAATCATTGCAAAGGTCAATGTCATGGAGTTTTTTAAAGTAGTTTTATAGTTTCAAGTTTTACATTCAAGTCTTTAATCCATTTTGAGTTGATTTTTGTGTATGGTGTGAGATAAGGGCCTAATTTCATTCTTCTGCTTATGAATGTTCGGTTTTCCCAACATAATTATTTGAAGAGACTATTCTTTCCCCATTATGTATTCTTGACATCATTGTCAAAAATCAATTGATCAAAAATGTATGGGTTAATTTCTAAGCTCTCTATTGTGTTCCATTGGGCTATGTGTCTGTTTTTATGCTGTTTTGAGTACTATAGCTTTATAGTATATTTTGAAATCAGGTAGTGTGATACCCCAACTTTTTTTTTTTCTTTAAGTTGTTTTGGCTATTCAGGGTCTTTCAACTTTTCATTGTTGAGAATGATGTTAGCTGTGGGCTTGTCATGTATGGCCTTTATTGTGTTGAGGTATATTCTCTCTATACTTAATTTGTTAAGAGCTTTAATCATGAAAGGATGTTGAATTTTGTCAAATACTTTCTCTGCATGTATTAAAATGAGCACATGGTTTTTTGTTATTCATTCTGTTAAAGTGGTGTATCATATTTATTAATTTGCACATTAAACCATTCTTGCATCCCATGGATGAATCCCACTTGATCGTAGTGAATGATCCTTTTAATTGCTATTGAATTTGTTTTGCTAGTATTTTGTTGAGAATTTTAGTGTCTATGTTCATCAGGGATATTGTCCTATAATTTTCTTTTCTTATAGTATCCTTATCTGGCTTTGGTATTAGGGTAATGATGGCCTCATAAAATGAATTTGGAAGTTTTCTCTCCTCTTCAAGTTTTTGGAAGAGTTTTATCTTAAAGTCTATTTTATCTGATATAAATATATCTATTTCTGCTCTCTTTTGTCTTCTATTCACATGAAATATTTTTTCTATTCCTTTACTTTTTTATCTATGTGTGTTCTTAAAGAGGAAGTGAGTTTAAAGTAGGCATCATACACACACACACACACACACACACACACACACACACACACACACACACACACACACACACACACACACACACACACACACACACACACACACACATATTATCCATTCAGCCATTCTGTGTCTTTTAATTGAAAAATTAATCCATGTATATTCAAGGTAATTATTGACAGGTGAGGACTTATTACTGCCATTTCATTAATTATTTCTTCTTCAGTTTTCATTTTGATTTGTAATATAATTGCTTGTAAACAGGAGATGATTTAACTTGTGAAACATCAATAAAGTTATATATATCTCTGTACAATATGAAATGAATTACAGATTTTGATCAGTAAAATTTGTATTTTGGGGGAACATTTTATCAAGTGTGATTGATATTTTTATTGCAACTTTCTTATAATACTTTCAAAATTACAGGTATTGTCATGAGCATCAAATACTGCAGGAGAATCTAAGAGGAGGTTATTGAATTTGGTAACAAGGTTTTTTCAAGCCACTGGTGGTCTTCCCTTACAATGACCTGACATAGGCTATATCAGAAACATTGAGGTCTCTTTAAAAAAAAAATAAAAGCAAGGGAGGGTAGCTAGAAGTTACTGAACACTCTGAAGTATGAGACTGTTTTTTGAGCTGTCACTTCACTTGGTTTTTATGTAGCTGAGAAGTTATTAACTCCTCTGCCCCACTGAGTGATACTGGTTGGCAGTAATGAGCTGAACAATATGTAAGCAGGATGTGAGAATGAATGAGCAGCAAATATGTGCTGCTTTAAAGATAAGTTTAGTGGCAGAATTAATATGAGGAACAGAATCAGAGAAAGTTCTCCGCGATGGTTAGTTTTATCTGTCAACTTCACTGGGCCACAGGGTGCCCAGTCATTTGGTCAATCATCATTCTGTCTGTGTCTGTGAGGGTGTTTCTAGATAAGATTAACATTTGAATTGGCGTGCTACTTAAAGATTACCCTCCCTAGTGTGGGTTGGCCTCAACTGAAGACCTGAATAGAACAAAAAGGCTGAGTAAGAGGAAACTCTTCCTTCCTGATTGCCTTGAGCTGGGATATTAGTCTTTTCTTGATTTTCAACTTCAGCTGAAACATTGGCTCTTCTTGGGTCTCAAGATTGCTGACTTTCAGGCTTGAACTTACAATATTGGCTCTACTGGTTCTCAGGTCTTTGGACTCAGATTGGAGCTGCACCATCAGCTTTCCTGTGTCTCCAGCCTGCCAAATGCACATGTTGGGACTTCCCAGCCTCCTTAATCACATGAAACAATTCCTTATAATAAATGCATGCATATGCAAATTGTATATATATATACATATATATATATATTTATGTATGTATATGTGGTTGTGTTTCTCTGGAGAACTCTGACTAATACAGATTTTGGTACCAAGAAGTGGGGTGCTGCTGTAACAAATACCTAAACATGTGTACATGTCTTTGGAATGGGACAGTGTGTAGAGGATGGAAAAGTTTTGAGTTCTACATTGGAAGTATAAATGTTAAGGTTGATGCTGGTGAGGCTCAGATGGAAATGAGGAACATGTTATTGGAAACTGGAGGAAAGACAATCCTCGTTACAAAGTGGCAAAGAACCTGGCTGAACTGTGTTCTAGTATTTTGTGGAAGGTCAAATTTGTGAGTGATGAAATTGGATACTTATCTGAAGAGATTTTTAAGCAAAGTGTTGAAGGCCTGGATCCCCTTGACTTCTTAGAGTAAAATTGTAAAAGGTGAATTGAAAAAGAAATTAAGAAAAAAGGAATCAGAACTTGAAGATTTGGAAAATTCCTAACCTATTCATATTTCAAAAAATGAGAAAGATTGTTCTGAACAGAATTCTAAGGGTGTGGCTAAACAACCATTTGATAAAGAGGTCATGGATATGTTTCATGGATTTAATCAGCCATCTCAGCAGAAGCCAGGAATAGAGATGGGATTATACCAGCAAACACTGCCAGTTTGAACTAAAGAGGACAGAGAAAATGAGATGGAATGAAGGAAGGCTGTCAGACTGCTTGGGTTCTACAGAACTGAATCATAGAGCTATTCAGCTGTGAATAATCCCATCTGTATTCCAGACCCAGGGCAAAGCTGTTTCTTCCTTGGTTTCAAATGGTGGAGCAGCCTGTCAGGTTTCAGTGGGCCAGGATGGCCCTGTCCAGTGTCCCAGGGACAGAGCTGCCCTGCACAGCTGTGGGGGTGACACTGCCACCCCAGTGGGCATGGAGAGCAGAGTATTTCTGTTATTTAAATTACTTAGGCTATGGTATTTTGTTATGGAAGCATGAGCTGATTAATATAGTCTTTTTTATTCTTTAAAATTATAGCATATTGTTTAAGAGCACAGACTCAGAAGTCAGAATACCCAGATTATAATCATAAGATCCATACAAATAGACTTTAAATGTGGGCTGTTTTCTCTATTTGTTTCCCATGGAGCCACAGTATCAAACTATTTGGTTCAGAACTAGGTTCCTGGAAGCCCTACTTATTGTCTGAAGTTACATGAGCCCTACATGCCAGAGTCAGGTTACAAACCTGCTACTATCTGCCCTGGAATTTATACCTTTTCCTGTCCCACCTGACCACAGCTCTTGACCCAGCAGTCTAAATCCTACTTCTACCTTTACTATTTTCTGCTGGGCTCCTCAGACAAGTTACACAACCTCTCTGGGCCCACTTCTTCATCTCTGCAAGGCGATCAGGACAGTCCTCATCACAGATGTTTATGAGTGTTGAGCAAGAATGCACGCTGCATGAATGTGAGCCTGGCACGTAGCAGGTACTGAATAAAGGTCTGCTGAATGCAGGAAAGAGTGAATAGGATGAGATAAAATTCTATGTGTGTCAACCAGGAGTATGGTAGGGGCTCGATTTCCTTCTCCTCTTCTGCCCCCTCTCTCTGGGCTTCTATCTGGGGCACATGTTGTGTTATTTTTCTTCCACATTAGATTGTGGCTGGCTTAAGGGCAGCGACTGTTTTATAATATCACTCTTTATTTTTCCATCCTGTTGTGCCCAGCCTTGTGCCTTGCACATAGTAGACACGTAATGCACGATTAAGTTGAAATTTAACTTCTCGAATCAGGATTTATTTTATAAAAGCCCACTAACTTCAAGAATATAATTTTTCCTCAAAGGAGCTAATTCTTTCTCTGAAAAGAATAGCTGTGATACACGTTCAGAACTACCACTGCCAAAATATTATTAGCATTATGTGAAGCATTTTTCTACTTTAAAGCACTACATTATTCTGACTAATTGGTGATTTCAGCCTGTTTTTAAAAACTCGTCATTTCTGAGACAAGGGAGCATTGCTTGTGTTCCCATCCCAGCTTTGCTCTTCTAAACACTGACTATTTGAGTAAGCGTCAGTGCCTTTGAGTGGCTGATTTGCAATGGGTCATCTCCCCCTGGAAACAAATCCTGATTAGAATTCATTGTGAATCCTCGCACCCAGCCTTCTTCAACTCAGGAAGTGAGTGTATTAGTAGAACATGAATGCAGTTTTTAAAAAGTGGGTTAGTACTGAGTTTCAGACTGGAGGAAAGCTCAGAACTGGCCTCTATATGTGAAGTGTGGAAGCAGTGTTGACTCTGAGACTCTGAGGACTTGACCTGCGTCACACAGATCATTGGAGAAACTGGAATTCAGCCTCCTTCACTCTTTGAGTCAAAGAGTGTGCTTTACTGCAACATATTGATGGTTTGTGAATATTCCATGAGTTTTAGATTAGAGTGGAAGGTGTGGACATTTCTGATGGGTGGTGAATATATTGCCCCCAATGTCATTCATCCTCTGTCCCTCCAGTTGGGGCTGGAGGGACAAAACAAAAATTATAACATGGCATGTTGGAGTTCCAACCTAGCCTCTTCTACTTACTGGTTATGTGACTTTGGGTGATCCTCTAACCTTTCCTAAACCCTTTTGGGTTTTCTCATCTTCAAAACAAAGGGTTGTCATAAGGATCATTCATTCATTCAACAATTATTCATTAAATGTCTGCTATATGCCAGGCATTTTCTGGGTACTTAGAATACAACTGTGAACAAAGCCAAGTCCCTGTGCTGACAGAGGTCATGTTTTAGTTTGGGAGATGAATAACAATATGTGTATGTGTGTGTTCTTTGGTGTGTATAAATGAGTGCATGTACGTGTATGTTTGCACATATGTGTATTGTGTGTGTGTGTGTGTGTGTGTGTAGTCAGGAGAAAGGATTAGGTGCTATGAAGAAAACATAAAACAGGATAAAGAGATAAAGAGAAATGGGAGGAGGATTGAAGATAGGGTGGTTAGGTAAAGCCTCTTATCTTAGAAGGCGAAATATTTGTGAGGAGACCCGAATAAAATGAGCTGTGAGCAACCTGAATACCCGGGGGAAAGGGATTCCAGGCAGCAGGAATAGTACCTGTTCTATGGTCTGAATGTTTGTGTTTCCCCTCAACTCATATGTTGAAAGCTCATCACCAAAATGATGGTATTAGAAGAGGCGGGGCTTTGAGAAGTGATTAGGTCATGAGAGCTGTGCCCTTGTGAATGGGATTAGTGCACTTATAAGAGGCCCTAGAGAGCTACCTCCTCTTTCTACCATCTGAGGACACATAGGAATTGCTATCTATGGAATGGGCCCTCACCAAATGCTGAATCTGCCAGTGCATTGATCTTGGACTTCCCAGCCTCCAGAACTGTGAGCAATAAATTTCTGTTGTTTAGGAGTTACCCAGTGTAAGGTATTTTGTTCTAGCAGCCTGAAGGGACTAAGATGACACGCACAGGTCCTGAGGCAGGAATATGCCTGGAGTGTTTGAGGAGCTGAAGCACAGTGCCTAAGAGAACCAGGGATGAGAGGTGGAGCTGGGAAGGAGCTGGGCAAGGCCACAGAGCAAGAACAGGGATTTATTTCATCCTGATAGTGACCGGAAGACATTGAGGGTGCAAACTGGGCTGGGCTGTTTGATTTCTCTCTTACAAGAGTCACTCTGGAACCTGAGAAAGAATAAACATAGGGATGGCAAATTGGGAAACCAGTGAGGAGGCTATTTACTATCCAGGCAAGGGGTAATGACAGCCTGACCACAGGGGTCCCGGAAGTAGTGAGAAGACTTGGATTTGGGATGGATTTGAAGGTAGAGCTGATAGCACTTACTGGTAAGTAGGATGCGAGGTGTGAATGGAAGTGGGGATGACTCCAAGGTTTTTTTCTTTTTTAAATAACAGTTTTATTGAGATACAATTCACATATTATTGAAGTGTACAATTCAATGTTTTAAAATATCTTTGCAGAGTTGCACAATCATACCACATTCAATTTTAGAACATTTTGTCATCTCCAAAAAAAATCCCTAGCTCTCGCCCCTGATCCTGCCATCCTCCCCACCCCCAGCCCTGGGCAACCACTGATCTACTTTCTGTCTCTATGGGTTTGCCTATTCCGGGCATTTCATACAGTTCAATGATATGGTATGTAGGTTTTTGTGACTGGCTTCCTTTACTTAGCATAATGTTTTCAAGGTGCATCCATGTTGCAACATGTATCAGTCCTGCATTCCCTTTAATGCCTGAATAGTATTTCGTTGTATGGATACCCAATGCATTGTTTATCTACTCATCTGCTGATGGACTTTGGACTATTTCTACCTCTTGGCTGCTGTGAATCATGCTGCTAAGAACCTCACCCTTGGTGTGCTCTTCCTTCAACCCTCCTCTGGGATCTTGGGCTTCCAAGCTTGTCTGTCTCCCTCTCTCTGCTGTATTCCATGTCCCTCCCTGCCTCTCTCCTGGCTTCTTGTCTGCAAGGACTCACCAGTCTTCTCCATCTTAAAACCAGTCCCTCATGCCAGCAAGAATTTAGCAAGTTTTTGCTGCTGCTTCCATGTGCTCGTCTTCTCTTCCTCCTCCTCCTCCTTTGTGTCCTTTTCAAAACTCTTTCTCCTCCTCTCTCTCTCCCTTCGTCATTAGCACGATGCATTGGTCTATGTCCAATTCACAGTTTTCTGCACATTCACTCACACTGCTTTCCTCTTTATATCATGACACCGCTACTCCAGGGTCACTGGTGGCATCCTTCTGGCTAATTTCCAGGGCTCTTTCTTGGACCTCCTCCTGCTGATGTTGGCCATCTCTTCAGAAGCATTTCTCACCTGGCTTACAGAACATTGCACGGTGTCTGTTCTCCAGAGACCTCTCCAGCCCTCTCCGCCCTCCCCTCCCTCTTCAGCTGCTTTCTTCTGCCTTCGATAGCAGTCACTCACTCTGCACTGTCACCTCTAAGCGGGTGGCTTCCAGACCCTCCTTCCAGCCTGGCCTTTTCACCACAGCTCCAGCACATTTATTGGACTTGGCATTGATGCATCTGCTAACACCTCCTCCCCAGATGCAAACGCAGGCTGCAGTGTGCTCTGCCTTCCACGTGTGCACACAGGCCTGGCTTTCTGCATATCCAGTTTCTATCAATGGTGCCGTCATTGCCCTCTTCACTTGGGCTGGGAGCTCAGCCGTTATGGTTGACACCCTCATCTCATTTGTCTTTGGATTGTCACCAAATTTGCTTTACTTACGATGACTCCCCATCTTCCCCTGCTCTTCCTTTTCTGTTGCCAGTGCCCTGATGCCAGCTATTGACATCTGCTGCCTAGACAATTGCCATGAGCTCTGTCCTCTCACAACTGCCAGGGGAAGCCCGAGCCTGGGCTGGCTGGAAAGCCAAGCTAGGCTGAGAAGTCAGATTGCAGAGTGCAGAGCCTGCTCCCACTACTCACTTTTGTGGGGCTTGGGGGAAATTACTTCCTCTCACTGGGTCTCAGCTGGCTATCTGTAAATTGGGGGTGGGTGATGGTTTAATGGGCCATAATCCAACAGTTGTGAAGATTAAATCAGATGATATGTATGGTGTGCTCAGAGAGCCACCGGGCACATAGTAAGCACTCAGCAAATGTCAGCTACTGTTGTTGTTGTTGTTAGTGTCAAGCCAACAGTTTGAAACCATGCACAGGGCCCCACCACTATCTGTTTGGTTACAGATTTGGTTTAAGCTCTTTCTGTGGTCTCCTGCTCTGGTGAGCCAGTGTGGACTATCTGCAACCATCCCTTTTTCCTCTGCTAAAACCACAGGAGAGCTGGCCCTGAGTGGGCCACTCCCTGCCCACTGTCTCTGGCTTCAGGGTTGGCCTTGCTTGGCCTTCACTGTCTTTGCAAATGAGCTGCATGGAAGAGACAGAAAGGAAACAGGAAATGGTAAAGAGTGTGGGGTTTGGAGTCTGCAGTCCTGGGTTAAAGTCCAGGCTGAGTCACTCACCAAATCTGCTTAGCTGCTCTGAGCCCAGGTTTTCTTATTGGTGAAATGAAAGAATAGTATTGGCCTTGTAAGAGTACGAGAGAACACACACTCAAGAACACACACACACACATATACATAACACACATATACACACACAAACACGTGCACACTCATACACATAATACACACATGCACACTGACACACAAACATAAACATACATGCACACATGCTCATATATACACGTGAGCACACATCGACACACACACACGTACATATACTCTGGCACAGAATAAGCAAGCCACAGAAGCTTCTTTGTGACCTGTCAACACTAATAAGAAGAAGAAGGATGGAAAGATCGGCTCCTCCTCCTCCTCCCGTCTCCAGAGGCACTGCCCACCCCCCACCCCACGCCTGCTCTTGACAGCCCCTTTGGGACTCCCTCGTGTTGTCCAGGCCGGAGCACCTGCTCCCAGGGAGAAGGGAGGACAGACTTAAGCTCTCCCCCAAATGGAAGTGGAAGAGAGCAGGAAGTGGCCAGTCTATGTCGTGACCACACCCACACTCTGCAGAAACATTCAGACTGTGCTTGTGACACAGTCTCCGACTCTGCCTCACGTGGGTTGGGGCCTGTCATGGCTGGGACACTGTCCAGCTGTATTCTCCGGCAGTTCATTCAGTCCACCGAGTGAGCCTGATTTGGTGCCGTATTTCTGGTTTTCTCTCCATGCGCTGATTGTTTTATAGGAACATGTCTTATTTCCTCCTCTTCAGGAAGCTGAAGGCAGGAGCTGTCTCTAAACTTCTTTTAGGTTCCCCAAATGGGAATTTTCATTCACAAAAATGATTTCTGAAAGAGTGAATGAATACCTCCTCTACAGTTTGATTTATTACACAAACTTAAAATTCAACAATAAATATCTTTTAAGTCAATCCCCTAACTTGTCTGTCCCATGGCATAAATTCTTAATTATTTTAATGTTTTCTCCCTTTTGATTTAAATTTCTCAGGGGTAGTCATTAGTGCATACTTTATGAAAAGAACATTATTGAAATCTGTTTTCCTTTGTAATCACCAGATCAAAAGATATAGGTGTTATGTGTAAGTCTGGTCTATAAATATTGCAGTTTCTCATTTGGGAGCTAGGGAGACGGAATGAGGGAGACTGTTTTTAAAAATAGTGATGCATGATGCTATGTCATCATTAGTTTACTATATGTAATGAGTACCTATAGTGTCAGTGGCTCTGTGCTAGGAGTTGGGACAAAAATAATCAATACCTGTCCTTAAAGAATAGGGACGTAGATCTGGAAAGAACACAATGACAGTTTCAATAATTGAGGCTCAGGGCTCCCACTCATGGAAAGAAAAACCGTGTTGACAGTGCGATCGTTAAAGGCTTTTCAAAGTGATAATATTTGACTTTCACCCATTAGCCTCAGAGGCTTTTCTTCTGTAATTTGCATTATATGTATAATTCTTAAATGAATAATGTTACTGTTTGAGATTAAAAGACTGCTTGCTGCTAGTTTTCCAGATAGCGGTTCTTAAACTGGAGCACGTACCTTGTATCAGAATCACGTGTAGGGTAGGGCTTCTTTAACATCAGATTGTGGGGCCCCACCCCCAGAGTTTCTGCTTCAATAGGTCTGGGATGAAGCTGGTCAATTTGCACTTGTAACAAGTTCCTGGGAGGTGCTGATGCTGCTGGTCTGAGGACCACACTTCGGGAACTAGTGCTCTAAATTGCCTGTTCAAACCTGAGAGGTCCAACGGTTTTGGAATACTGTTTTGCAGTTTTAAAATCCACACATTCTTCATTTCATCCAAAAATATTGAGCCATCTAGGCTGTGCCAGGCGTGGTACGAGCTATCGTGGATTCAAGGGTGCACACAATAGAAATGGCGCCGCTGCTTGGCGTTATCTCGTTTCGTTGTCACAACCGTCCTCATGTCCTAGCTGCCATTGTCCTCATGTCACCCATGAGGGAAATGAAGGTCAGAGTCAATCCCGTGATGAAAGCTCTCTGCTGATCATTGCATTACCATCCCAGACCTTTGACTCTCAGTCCATGTCCTTTCCACTATGTCTCGTGCCTATTTACTTATTGTCACATGTGGTTACTTTTCTTTTCTAACCTTGAGATTACTTTTTCTAGTTCTGCTGAATGTCGGCTTTCTCTTATGCTTCTCTTTTTACTGCATATTCCTATTTTAATTCTATTTTACTGATTGCCTTTCATAGATGGGCCTCATATACCTTCCTTTCTTTGCCTTTGGTTTTTAAATTATGTTCGCATTTGTCCAGATGTGTTTGTTTTCCTCCCGCCAGTGAATCTTACTAGTTTTTTTTCTGTGAAATAATTTCTGCCTTCCAACTTTGAAATTGGATGCCTCTGACACTGAATGTCCTGATGGGGCACAGTTTTCTGCTATTTATCTCTTGCTTCAGTGTGCTAATATTAGGTTCTCCATCTCAGCAGCAGCGGCTGGGGCCCTGCTCAGATCCCCCAGGGGTGAAAGCCGAGACTGGTGGGTTCTCTTGGTAGCATCAAGCTTTCAGTCCAAATCCAGCAGCTTCACCTCACCACACAAGCCACACTATTAAAAGACCAGAAGTGTTAAAAATAGCCCTCTCCACAGTTCCCACCTTGGAAACTTTCAGGACAGCTCTTCAAAGAAACAATTAGATTCTACCTCACAGAGCCAAAGCAACACAAAGGCATGTTTTTTATTTCAGTAGGGAATCATGAAGTAAACATCTCACACAAAAGCGATTGTGCAGGGAAGGAGGACATTTAAAAAAACACAGCGGATCAATTGCCTTTTTAAAAATAGTCTGACTCATTTCGCCAACTTTGCTTCCACCTCATGTAATTCACCATTGACCTCCGGAAGCTTTTCTCTCATTTGAAGGTCACGGGCAGTATTGATAATGATAGCTGAGTGCAGGGATGGAAGGACTTTTTTGTTATGTTGCTGGAAATCAAAAAATACCACTTGGATCTTTAGTTTTCTCCAAGTATTCTGACATTCACAGGGAAACTTAGCCATTCCTCTCTCCCCGTACAGGAATACATTTTAAATTATATTTTTTATTTACATACAAAATAGAATAAAATCAAATGCTCTGTCTATATTAGACCAAATATCGTCTGTTAATGTCTACCTAATGGATTTATATAGTTAGATTCACTTCCTTAGAGGTGTCAGGTCAGCTTCTACTTTTTGTCCTTTTCATGAATTTACTCTCTACCAGGCTTCTCTTACTGTCTCACGTACTTTATTTCCTCTAACGTCACCCTGGTGAGACCACGTTAAACTCACAAAACCTCGTTTAGAGCTTTCCCAGTTGGGCCATAGGTCCTCGAAAGGCATCCTTACTATATACGTCTTTGAGTCACGACTTTTCTTATGTTTGTTATGCTAGAATGTTCTCCAAGGAAACAATAAAACCTCTGATTCCCTAAAAGGAGAGATCAGTATTTCTAATAGTCACCTATTTTTGAACCAATTATTTTGCTTATTCCTAGAATATCACAATTATAAATTCTTCAGTAACTTAAAGTATTTAGAGTCAAATAATTTATTTTAAAATGGCCTTTCATTTGCTAGATGTTATAAATATTCCTATAGATTCTGATTTTTGAAAAGGTTTTGAAGGTGCTGTTTCTCTGCTTTGTAAAGAAGCAGCTTCTGTGTAAGGGAAGGTAGGAGGCCTTCAGACAAAAGCAAAGGTTTTCAGTCTGAGGGACTTGAAGTCCCATTGACCTAAAACAAGGTTTCTCAGCTTTGTATCAGGGACATTTTTAACTGGATAATTCTTTGTTGTAGGGGACTGTCTTATATATTGTAGGATGTTTAGCAGATCCTTGGACTCTACCCACTAGATGCCATTAGCACCCCCAGACATTGCCAAATGCCCCCTGGGGGGAGAATCACCACAGCTGAGAAATACTGACCTAAGGAATTAATTCTTGATAGGGGCTGTGGCAGGGGAAAAAGATGGAGAGTTCTGTATCAGACTTGACTTGCCGTGTTGTGGGGACCTCTGGGAGATGCTGAACACTAGCTGGAGAAGCAAGACTGAAGTTCAGAAGACGGTCGGCACTATTCTCCACCCATTGCAGTCTGGCTGGGGAGGGAAGAGCCTTTAATGGCAATTACTCGTGGCAGGGTTTCCCAAATTGGGGGTACAGACCATTGTAGCACACAAGGTGACTTCACAATTTTTTTTTTTTGTCTTTTTCCGTGTCTGGCAACGGATCGCAACCCTCAGTGTTGCCCCCGTACCGGACCGGGGACCGGCAATGGGATCGCAACCCTCGGCGTTGCCCCCGCGCCTCGCTCAGCCAGTGAGCGGGAACCGGTCTGTATGTGGGATCTGAACCCTTGGGCGGGAGCGCCACCGCGCTTCCCAAGCGGCGCACTATCCAGTGCGCCACCGGGCCGGCCCAACTTCACAATTTTTTATTTAATAGCCAGGAGGGTACTTCAAAAAGTTCATGGAAAGATTTGTCTTATCTTTCAATTCTACTTTCCTATGAACTTTTTGAAATACCCTCGTATGTATTCATTTTAATGTGCATTAGGGGAAAGAGTAGTGAGCACATTTTACCTGTGCTGTTCTGGATTTTATTGCTTAGGCAGAGGCTAAATTTAAGTTGAAAGGTGTAGTTGATTTTAGGGCAAACATTTTAAGCAAATGGAGTCATTCCTTTAGCAAATATTTTTGCCAGGAAATGTTGAAGTTTGAGAGTCCAGCAATTAATAAAGCAAAGTCCTGATTCTCAGGGAGTGTTCTTGAAAGGGAACCAATAAAAAACATCATTTCAGGTGATGATAGGTATTTATTATATGATGATAAGTTTCATATTATATGCATGCAGGAGCCCGGGGGGTCCAACAGGGGCCTCTCGGGATAGATCCCTGTTCCCATGGGGTCATCTTCTAGATGGGGAGGTAACATGCATATGTGTGTGTTGTCAAGTAAAAGTAAGTGCTAAGTTGAAGAATAAAGGAGTGAAAATAGTCCGAGGTCCGAGCAGGTGACTTCTGAGCTTAGACCTGACTAACGGGAGCAGGCAGCCGTGGAGGGATGCACAGTCAGAAGAAACAGCCATGCAAAGTGACGATGGGGTCTTGGGGTGAGGTTTCCAATGTCCCCAAATAACTTTTGTGCACAGGAAAGACTATCTGAAACTATCTTTCGTATTTATTCCCTTCTGAGAATTACACTGAAAAACTAGAGCTATTCTCCAGCTCTGTTCAACATCCCAGTGTATACTGACTGAATATTATCTTTTGACTTAAATTCATCAATCAAAAATAAATGACCCAACTACACATATTAACTGGAGTCATAAGTCCGATAGTTCCTCTCACACACCACATTTTCTCAATCATTACATGTCCTTTGCATATCAGCATGCACCCATGAGCTCAATCATTACATGTCCTTTGCATATCAGCATGCGCCCATGAGCTCATTCATTACATGTCCTTTGCATATCAGCATGCACCCATGAGCTCATTCATTACATGTCCTTTGCATATCAGCATGCACCCATGAGCTTGAACCAGACACAAAGTGGCAATACCACAGGTTTGGTCTATGTCATCACGTCCTCATCTCTGTATTGCTTCTGTCTTTGTGGTTGAAAGACTCTTACTGCTAAGGGGAGAGTTGTATTATCCTAAGCTAATTGCTGTTCTTAACTCAAATGAATTGGCGTTGGTGAGCAGAGGACCAAGGTTGTTTCTGGGAAGGAGGTTTTTGGCCATCTCAGGAGACCTGGGCATGCAGAGCAGCTCTTCCCTTGTTGGTGAGGTGAGCACACATAGGTACTCGTCTCCTTTAATTGCCATCCCACAGCAGGAAACTCCCAGTCCTTGCTTTTCAGATGGGCTTGATTCACAACCCACAGCCCCTGGGTTCCAGAGACATCATTGCTCAACTGTTGTAGCTAAATTCCTTCCCTGCTTAGATTGTGCAGTGTTCTAGCTCCCTTAAGACATTTTCATGTCTCCCTACTTGGTTCTAGAGATGACTTTAATGCCCTTCTGTTAGGTCTTCCACTGTGTTCTGTGACTCATTTCTAACCTCTCCTGTCTTTATTTCCTTATTCTGCAGATGAGATTTCACTGGACCGTCACTAGTTCCCCACCCCCACTGCAAAACAGTTAGTTGCTAACTTTCTTCAGCAGTTTCCCCATTACATGACAGTGTTCAACTTGTGCCCTGCTTCTTCCAGGGCAGGACCGTAATTGGTTTTGTTGCAACCTGCATCCCTCTCATGTCTTTGTCTGGTCCCAAGGCCACAGCATGAAAACAATGCTAAAGACTGTGGAAGGAGCTTGGCGAGTTTGGGAACAGAGCGAGGCCCTGGTGGCTGCAGCATTGGGGTCAGTGGGGAGAGAGGAACAAGATGAGGGGCCAGGGGCCAGATCATTTTGTGCCTTTTGTCTAGGCAGTAAAGTGTCGTGTCTGGGTTTCATTCCAAATCCTTTGGGAGGCCACGGGCAGGTTTTAAGTATAGGAGTAACAGGATGTAATTTTTATCTTAAAAAGATCTATCTGGCTCCTCCCATGTGGAGAGTAGGTTCTAAGCAAGCAAGTGGAGAGATGGGCAGGGAGACAGACCATGGCTGGCATCCCGGCAAGAGGCGGTGCTGCCTGGTACTAGACAACATGAAAGGTGCTGTGTGATATGACAGTAATTTGGAGGGTGGCCCATGAATGCTTATAGTCTGGCTATGAGGGGGTGGGGCATATCACCAGCTAGAAGAAAGGAACTTGGACAATTACTGATATTTGTCTCATAGTTACGTATAGACTTTTGTCATTTGGGAATCAGAATAAAGGAAATTTGTCACCATCGTGCATTTTTAGGAAAGTCTAAATGACTTTCACACCTTTTCTGCATACTTCTGTGGCTTTACGTGGGTTTTTCTCTGTGCCTTGCCAACCTTCCACTTGGGAACTTATGGTCTAGGTCTTCAAGGCCGAAGTGCCCACTTGGGTGTGTGCTGGAGCGAATTCTCCCACAACACACATGGCACAGACAGCACATGTCACTTTTCCTATCTGCAGCTGGTGCTATCACTGTCTTGCTTGAACATCTTCTGTGTGGTCTTCCAGTGTCTGTCACTGCTGTAGCAGGACAAGGAAATATTATTCACGGTTGACATGGTTACTTTATTCCCCAGAGAAGAGACTAACTTTCAGCAGGATGGAAGAAAGAACCTAGGCAAAGCTTTAATGTTCGTTTTCACTTAAATTTCTACCAATCACTCATTTAGTTTTGACTCCTTGGTTATGGTAATGAATAAAAACAACAAAAAATGCAGGAAGGGTGGTTTGTGTAAGTCTTAGGCATCCAGTTCAGAGTATCATGAATACATCAATGTCCATGAATTGTCTGACAACTTCGGTTAAGTCACTGCTCTCTGAGGGTCCAAGAAATGACCTGCTAGTGTTTAAGAGCCCCCGAATCCAGCCACAGATGCTCATGGTTCCTTGTTCTCTGCTTCTCCTCTCCTGAGAACTGCCCTCAGTTGGCGAGTGGGAGTGATGCAGTTAACGCTGGTACTCTTGGAACTTCCAGCCATGGACTCCCTTGAGGCCAACAGTGATACCTGGCTCCTCTTGACAAGCTGGGTGGGGACAAGTGTCAGAGCCTGAACTACTGCACTATAGATCCACAGCTGGTTATTGCTAAGGACGCTGGACAGTCCCCTAATCTTACACTCCAGCCCTGCCTCTGCCTCCTCCAGTTCCTCCACTCCTCCATTACTGTCATTCATCTCCAGTAACACATGCACATGTCAATATTCTAATACTTTACAGGTCTAGCTAATTACATATAATCTTTTTCTTCATAGTTCCATGTTTCCCTTATTTTCAAAATCTTTAATAAAGAAACATTAAAACTCAGGGGAAAAAAAGCAAAGACATAGTGTTGACTTTGGACCAGTGTTCCTCATTGGAGGGGAGTGCTGGCATTTCGAGTGTGGCAACTCTATTATATTATCAGGCTATCTCTAGTAGTGCAGGACTTCAGCAGCATCATCCACTAAATGCCAGTGGCCCCCCAAATTGTTTTGACAACCCAAACGCCTCACACGTTAAAAATGTGTTAGCCTTTCAGATTTAAATCTTACTAAACTTGCATGCAGTATTGGAGCATTTTGTAGCATTTAAGATTTACCTTACTTATAGGTTTAATTTATTAGACCTATAAGAACTAATTAAGTGCATGGGAAGACATGTGTATTATCAGAAAATCATGGTTCTTAAAAAGGAAATTGTTGATATTAATAAATATAACTTAAAATATTTAATTAGATTTGTATCTGAGACCAAACATTAAAGAGGCCATTAAAAAATGAACTTTAAAAAATCTCCTGTTGTTAGAGATGCATACTGAAATATTTACAGGTGAAACGAAATTTGCTTTAAGATACCCTCATGGGAAAAATATAAAAATATGAGGACCTCAGATGAAAGTAAATGGACAAAATGTTAATAACTGTTGAAGCTAGGTGATGGAAATGTGAGGTTTATATACTAATCTCTCTATGTTTAAGTTATGTTTAAAATTCCCAAATAAAAAGTTCAAAGAAAGTGATTGTTAAAATCTTTAAAGAACTTTGAGGTTCACAGAATCCTGTGTTCTTGTTATTTTCTTTCTGTCTGGTAGGGACACATGGTTCTTACAGACAATATCTAGTTGACTGCTGACTGATCTTTGTGGATTTGTTGGTTCTGTGGTCACGATTCTAAGGTCTTTCCAACAATAGTATCATGACACCATCCATATCTTTTAAGCTATACTGCTTCTAAGAAGCCACCACTTGTAATTGGTTATCTTTTTCATAAATGTACTTTTCTAGCCATATTGTGGAACCTTTGAAGGCAGGGACTTAAAAAAAAATAATTCTCAGCATCTCCAGCCCAAGAGTAACTGCACATAAGGTGTAAATCATGAATAAATATTTATGTTTTTTACTTTACATCTATCTCTTTGTCTATGCTATGTATTTTCTTATCCATTATTTTCTGTTATTTTTTCTTCATGCTAAATACATGTTTGTTGATGATGGTGATGTGCAGTGTTTAAGGGCTTGGGCACAGAAGTTTGATTCTGTGTGTGACTTTGCACAAATTCCTTAATCTTCCTGATCCTATTTCCTCACTTGTGAAATGGGGATGATTATAATAGTACTGGCCTCATAGGGTTGCAGTGAGGATAAATTAATATATAGATAAAAAATGTTCTCTTACAAATATTAGCCATTTTTTTTAATCTGAAAAGTTATTTGTAGCAGTCTTCTTAAAAATAATTTACTCCATGGAGCCAGGGACTGGTCCGTCCTTCCACAACCAGGCACACCACCAGTGCCACAGGGCCTGGCCTGGGTCCAGAGGCATGGAGCCAGGAGCCACCAGCAACTATATAAGGAGCATGCCAAAAACATCACTTCCACATGGGTGGCCCACCACAGCCACCACAATAACCACGGCTGCCAGGAAAGCAGCTAGACACCACAACCAGATGGTCTGCCAGCCACTAGAGTGCATTGACACAAGGAAAGTCACCAGCAGAGACCAAAGAAAAGAAGAGAATATATTTCTCCACAAAGCCTATTCCAGAGAGACAGAAGAAGCATCTACTCTACGATAATATTGGGGGCCCC
>NW_007736931.1:43168-56734 GCF_000696425.1 Galeopterus variegatus
TCATTACATGTCCTTTGCATATCAGCATGCGCCCATGAGCTCATTCATTACATGTCCTTTGCATATCAGCATGCGCCCATGAGCTCATTCATTACATGTCCTTTGCATATCAGCATGCGCCCATGAGCTCATTCATTACATGTCCTTTGCATATCAGCATGCACCCATGAGCTCATTCATTACATGTCCTTTGCATATCAGCATGCACCCATGAGCTCATTCATTACATGTCCTTTGCATATCAGCATGCACCCATGAGCTCATTCATTACATGTCCTTTGCATATCAGCATGCACCCATGAGCTCATTCATTACATGTCCTTTGCATATCAGCATGCACCCATGAGCTCATTCATTACATGTCCTTTGCATATCAGCATGCACCCATGAGCTCATTCATTACATGTCCTTTGCATATCAGCATGCACCCATGAGCTTGAACCAGACACAAAGTGGCAATACCACAGGTTTGGTCTATGTCATCACGTCCTCATCTCTGTATTGCTTCTGTCTTTGTGGTTGAAAGACTCTTACTGCTAAGGGGAGAGTTGTATTATCCTAAGCTAATTGCTGTTCTTAACTCAAATGAATTGGCGTTGGTGAGCAGAGGACCAAGGTTGTTTCTGGGAAGGAGGTTTTTGGCCATCTCAGGAGACCTGGGCATGCAGAGCAGCTCTTCCCTTGTTGGTGAGGTGAGCACACATAGGTACTCGTCTCCTTTAATTGCCATCCCACAGCAGGAAACTCCCAGTCCTTGCTTTTCAGATGGGCTTGATTCACAACCCAGAGCCTCTGGGTTCCAGAGACATCATTGCTCAACTGTTGTAGCTAAATTCCTTCCCTGCTTAGATTGTGCAGTGTTCTAGCTCCCTTAAGACATTTTCATGTCTCCCTACTTGGTTCTAGAGATGACTTTAATGCCCTTCTGTTAGGTCTTCCACTGTGTTCTGTGACTCATTTCTAACCTCTCCTGTCTTTATTTCCTTATTCTGCAGATGAGATTTCACTGGACCGTCTTAGAGATGACTTTAATGCCCTTCTGTTAGGTCTTCCACTGTGTTCTGTGATTCATTTCTAACCTCTCCTGTCTTTATTTCCTTATTCTGCAGATGAGATTTCACTGGACCGTCACTAGTTCCCCACCCCCACTGCAAAACAGTTAGTTGCTAACTTTCTTCAGCAGTTTCCCCATTACATGACAGTGTTCAACTTGTGCCCTGCTTCTTCCAGGGCAGGACCGTAATTGGTTTTGTTGCAACCTGCATCCCTCTCATGTCTTTGTCTGGTCCCAAGGCCACAGCATGAAAACAATGCTAAAGACTGTGGAAGGAGCTTGGCGAGTTTGGGAACAGATCGAGGCCCTGGTGGCTGCAGCATTGGGGTCAGTGGGGAGAGAGGAACAAGATGAGGGGCCAGGGGCCAGATCATTTTGTGCCTTTTGTCTAGGCAGTAAAGTGTCGTGTCTGGGTTTCATTCCAAATCCTTTGGGAGGCCACGGGCAGGTTTTAAGTATAGGAGTAACAGGATGTAATTTTTATCTTAAAAAGATCTATCTGGCTCCTCCCATGTGGAGAGTAGGTTCTAAGCAAGCAAGTGGAGAGATGGGCAGGGAGACAGACCATGGCTGGCATCCCGGCAAGAGGCGGTGCTGCCTGGTACTAGACAACATGAAAGGTGCTGTGTGATATGACAGTAATTTGGAGGGTGGCCCATGAATGCTTATAGTCTGGCTATGAGGGGGTGGGGCATATCACCAGCTAGAAGAAAGGAACTTGGACAATTACTGATATTTGTCTCATAGTTACGTATAGACTTTTGTCATTTGGGAATCAGAATAAAGGAAATTTGTCACCATCGTGCATTTTTAGGAAAGTCTAAATGACTTTCACACCTTTTCTGCATACTTCTGTGGCTTTACGTGGGTTTTTCTCTGTGCCTTGCCAACCTTCCACTTGGGAACTTATGGTCTAGGTCTTCAAGGCCGAAGTGCCCACTTGGGTGTGTGCTGGAGCGAATTCTCCCACAACACACATGGCACAGACAGCACATGTCACTTTTCCTATCTGCAGCTGGTGCTATCACTGTCTTGCTTGAACATCTTCTGTGTGGTCTTCCAGTGTCTGTCACTGCTGTAGCAGGACAAGGAAATATTATTCACGGTTGACATGGTTACTTTATTCCCCAGAGAAGAGACTAACTTTCAGCAGGATGGAAGAAAGAACCTAGGCAAAGCTTTAATGTTCGTTTTCACTTAAATTTCTACCAATCACTCATTTAGTTTTGACTCCTTGGTTATGGTAATGAATAAAAACAACAAAAAATGCAGGAAGGGTGGTTTGTGTAAGTCTTAGGCATCCAGTTCAGAGTATCATGAATACATCAATGTCCATGAATTGTCTGACAACTTCGGTTAAGTCACTGCTCTCTGAGGGTCCAAGAAATGACCTGCTAGTGTTTAAGAGCCCCCGAATCCAGCCACAGATGCTCATGGTTCCTTGTTCTCTGCTTCTCCTCTCCTGAGAACTGCCCTCAGTTGGCGAGTGGGAGTGATGCAGTTAACGCTGGTACTCTTGGAACTTCCAGCCATGGACTCCCTTGAGGCCAACAGTGATACCTGGCTCCTCTTGACAAGCTGGGTGGGGACAAGTGTCAGAGCCTGAACTACTGCACTATAGATCCACAGCTGGTTATTGCTAAGGACGCTGGACAGTCCCCTAATCTTACACTCCAGCCCTGCCTCTGCCTCCTCCAGTTCCTCCACTCCTCCATTACTGTCATTCATCTCCAGTAACACATGCACATGTCAATATTCTAATACTTTACAGGTCTAGCTAATTACATATAATCTTTTTCTTCATAGTTCCATGTTTCCCTTATTTTCAAAATCTTTAATAAAGAAACATTAAAACTCAGGGGAAAAAAAGCAAAGACATAGTGTTGACTTTGGACCAGTGTTCCTCATTGGAGGGGAGTGCTGGCATTTCGAGTGTGGCAACTCTATTATATTATCAGGCTATCTCTAGTAGTGCAGGACTTCAGCAGCATCATCCACTAAATGCCAGTGGCCCCCCAAATTGTTTTGACAACCCAAACGCCTCACACGTTAAAAATGTGTTAGCCTTTCAGATTTAAATCTTACTAAACTTGCATGCAGTATTGGAGCATTTTGTAGCATTTAAGATTTACCTTACTTATAGGTTTAATTTATTAGACCTATAAGAACTAATTAAGTGCATGGGAAGACATGTGTATTATCAGAAAATCATGGTTCTTAAAAAGGAAATTGTTGATATTAATAAATATAACTTAAAATATTTAATTAGATTTGTATCTGAGACCAAACATTAAAGAGGCCATTAAAAAATGAACTTTAAAAAATCTCCTGTTGTTAGAGATGCATACTGAAATATTTACAGGTGAAACGAAATTTGCTTTAAGATACCCTCATGGGAAAAATATAAAAATATGAGGACCTCAGATGAAAGTAAATGGACAAAATGTTAATAACTGTTGAAGCTAGGTGATGGAAATGTGAGGTTTATATACTAATCTCTCTATGTTTAAGTTATGTTTAAAATTCCCAAATAAAAAGTTCAAAGAAAGTGATTGTTAAAATCTTTAAAGAACTTTGAGGTTCACAGAATCCTGTGTTCTTGTTATTTTCTTTCTGTCTGGTAGGGACACATGGTTCTTACAGACAATATCTAGTTGACTGCTGACTGATCTTTGTGGATTTGTTGGTTCTGTGGTCACGATTCTAAGGTCTTTCCAACAATAGTATCATGACACCATCCATATCTTTTAAGCTATACTGCTTCTAAGAAGCCACCACTTGTAATTGGTTATCTTTTTCATAAATGTACTTTTCTAGCCATATTGTGGAACCTTTGAAGGCAGGGACTTAAAAAAAAATAATTCTCAGCATCTCCAGCCCAAGAGTAACTGCACATAAGGTGTAAATCATGAATAAATATTTATGTTTTTTACTTTACATCTATCTCTTTGTCTATGCTATGTATTTTCTTATCCATTATTTTCTGTTATTTTTTCTTCATGCTAAATACATGTTTGTTGATGATGGTGATGTGCAGTGTTTAAGGGCTTGGGCACAGAAGTTTGATTCTGTGTGTGACTTTGCACAAATTCCTTAATCTTCCTGATCCTATTTCCTCACTTGTGAAATGGGGATGATTATAATAGTACTGGCCTCATAGGGTTGCAGTGAGGATAAATTAATATATAGATAAAAAATGTTCTCTTACAAATATTAGCCATTTTTTTTTATCTGAAAAGTTATTTGTAGCAGTCTTCTTAAAAATAATTTACTCCATGGAGCCAGGGACTGGTCCGTCCTTCCACAACCAGGCACACCACCAGTGCCACAGGGCCTGGCCTGGGTCCAGAGGCATGTATCTGAAAAGTTATTTGTAGCAGTCTTCTTAAAAATAATTTACTCCATGGAGCCAGGGACTGGTTCGTCCTTCCACAACCAGGCACACCACCAGTGCCACAGGGCCTGGCCTGGGTCCAGAGGCATGGAGCCAGGAGCCACCAGCAACTATATAAGGAGCATGCCAAAAACATCACTTCCACATGGGTGGCCCACCACAGCCACCACAATAACCACGGCTGCCAGGAAAGCAGCTAGACACCACAACCAGATGGTCTGCCAGCCACTAGAGTGCATTGACACAAGGAAAGTCACCAGCAGAGACCAAAGAAAAGAAGAGAATATATTTCTCCACAAAGCCTATTCCAGAGAGACAGAAGAAGCATCTACTCTATGATAATACGATAATATTGGGGGCCCCGAACATACCTCTCAGCATTGGACAGATCATCTGGGCAACAAATCAACAGAGTAACCATTACATGATAATATTGGGGGCCCCGAACACACTTCTCAGCATTGGACAGATCATCTGGGCAACAAATCAAGAGTAACCATTACTCTTTCAGAAGGAGAGAAGAAATCTAGGGTTATCAGAGGGAGAAGGGGAGGGTGGAGGGAATGGGTAGAGATTGGACAAGGGGCATAAAGAGTAATTACGATTTGTAATAAAATATATGCAATTTATA
The DNA here is from genome assembly GCF_000696425.1 of Galeopterus variegatus. Lineage (NCBI taxonomy): Eukaryota > Metazoa > Chordata > Mammalia > Dermoptera > Cynocephalidae > Galeopterus > Galeopterus variegatus. Next base: position 48,248 of record NW_007736931.1, read on the forward strand.
TTGATTTGATCAACATGTCAATGTTGAACCCCCAAAATATGGATAATCAATTATGATTCAATAACAATTAAAAAAAAAAAACAATTTACTCTCAGAGGGCCTCAGCCCTGCCCAACACCACCTACAACCAGGCCAGCAACAGAGCCAGCAGGGAGCCAGCTGTGAGCCAGCTGTGAGCCAGCCCCACCCCTTTCTCCCTCCCCACCAACAACATCTAGGAGTGTACTTATTATTAAAAAAAAAAAACCACTCTCCCTCATTTTGAATTTAAAGCTTTCATTTGAAAACATATCCTTAACATGATATTGTCATATTAAAATATTCTGTTCTGGAATTTTTGAATTGCTTTTGGCTCTGTTGTCTAAATATTTAGTTCATACGCTTGTTTTGCTTATTTTTTCATACCCATGATTAGCTAGCATCTCCTAGACTGTTTTAAAGCATGTGAGGAAGAGGAGGATTGCAAATGAATGTCTCTGCACCTACACTCTGCAGTTTGTACTGGTTTGGCAAGTAATTGAAGCTCAGGCAAATCATCTCTCTTTTAATATCATTGATTTATTTTTGCAAATCTTAGATTCAAGTGCTACTAGCCGTCTTTCAAAACCGATAATTCAGAAAGAAAAGTTTTTAGGTAGTTAAAATCATCCTAGAAATAATGTTACAGTATGATCATAATTGTGTAGAATATATCTATGCATAAAAATGTCTCATAGGAATTATTTCCAAAGTATTGATAGTCCTGTCACTCAAGTAACATACCCAAGGGCAACTTTTTTTCTCTTTCTATTTTATGTCTCATATTTTCCAACTTTTCTTTACTATTTCCTACTTTAAAATTAGAAATATATTAGCATGTTGTTTTTTAAACTTGTCTCTCTGGGGGGCTTTGTTTTCAAAATTAATAAAAAATCTGGAATTTATTTAAAAGCTTTTTGACTGCGCCAGTGTTTCAATAGATTTACATCCTTATTTTCTCAACATGTGTGTGGTTATTACGATCCAAAAAGATCACCATGGAGACTTGATTCACAGAGAATTTAGAGTTGAATTTGTGACTCAAATAAGTATTAAGAATAATATTTTAATCACTTTATCTTTAAAATGGGGGGATGAGGCAGAATTAACACAGATGGGTCTTTCTAGGTCTAAAGGATTATAAATTAAAAATTTTAACACCTAGACATTTCCCTAATGCTTTTTATATAGATATTGCAATAACCTAGGCAAAGAGGCCATCATCTCAGTTAGTTCAAGCAGAAAGTTGTAAATTCTCAGCTTCTATGTTCTGACTGGTACTTCAAGATAAAACACAGTCTTTAGGCTGAAGAAGTCTCTCTTTGGCATAGGTATTTTTGCAAAGTAAATGATTTGTGAACTATGACTCTAAACTGCCATTTTTGTTTCTACTTGTAAAACTAAATTAGATCAAGCAGTGGCCAGGAGACTAGCCCAGGGCTGCTGCCTTCACTGGGTGGGTACCAGCTGAGTCCGCCAATTCCTGGGATGGCTCATTTCATAAAATGTAAAATCTTGTTTTATTCAGGTTATACTGGAGAGCTTTGCCAATCCAAGATTGATTATTGTGTCCTAGACCCATGCAGAAATGGAGCAACATGCATTTCTAGCCTCAGTGGATTCACCTGCCAGTGTCCAGAAGGTAAGTATTGCTTATTATTCCAGGAATACCTTACATTTTCTGCTTTAAATCACAGACCAATTTAATAAGCTTTTTACTTTAAATTTCTGGACAACGCAACACAAGAGAACTTCCTGTTTTGTTCCATTTATATAACAACAGTAGAAGATGGTTGTTTTCTTTTTAGCTGTATGCTGGAATAACCTGAAAATTGCATTTGAATATTAGATGTGTCTAGGAAATTCTGTGTTTTTATTTATACATTAAAATGAATAGCTATAATAAAATATAATCTCTTGCTTATGGCAAAGTAGATTCTTATTTTGTTAAATTATTTGATTTTTGATACCAGTTCACATAAAAAAATCAACATAAATTTCATCTACTTTTTAAAAAAATCAATTTTATATCAACTTAGAAAATTTGTCACCTGGAAAGCCACATCTTTAGGGATACTTTTGTTTCTTTTATTTATTTACTTATTTATTTATTTTTAAAAACCAACCAGTTTTACTGTCAGAGTAGTTTCACCCAAAGAAATAGGCAAATAATCACAGTCATTAAGCTGGTGTTCAAGGAATGATTTTGTACTTTGAGGAAGTTTTGTTCCCATTTCTGCTTGGAGGGATGCTATGGAAGGGATTAGTTTAAACCTTTAATGTTGTAAGAACGATATTAGAGTTTTTTTCTTCCTTAAAACCGGCACGTAAGCTCCTGATCCACAGAAATGACATTGACAGCTACGTAGAGTCGCATCCTCTGCAGAGATTAAAGGTGGAGCCTGAGTGCATAAGGAAACATCTCTGTGCTCAGAATCACCCTAACCTGCTGAGAGGGTGGAGGAAGGCAGTGGTGCGATGGGTGTTGATAAGAGGCCACTGGCCTCCCAGGGAACCTGCGTGCTTGGGGTACCCAGGAGCTGTGATCGGCAGCGCCTCACATTCTCTGATATTTTGAAGAACTGAACATCCACTGAAGGGCAGATACTTGTCTCCCAGCACCTGCTCACTTGGACAGGGGCAGGGGAGGGATGGCTGCAGCCCACCTGGCTATCCCCCCTGTAGCTGGGCCTGCTGGTGATGAGCGTGGTTACCATGGTGATGGAGTTCCACGTACCTAATGAGCTCCACTCTCCCTCCACTAATCCTTTTTTTCTGGCATGCAGGCTGGACTCTCTTAAACAAATGGGAAAACTGGAGATGTTGCCAAGGGCTGATCACTGAGTGAGCTGCACCAATCGTCACTTGCCTATAGAGCACTTTGCAGTTTTTCAAAGCTTTGTCACGCCCTCGATTAGTCAGCTGCCACCTAACTCTGGTTGTAGGCTTTGCCGTTTAGTCAAGGGTGGGCTGCAGGGTCATTCTGGGATCAAATGGGATTTTGGTGAAAGAGCTTGGACAACTCTAAAATGCTTTATTATAAATGCTTTCTTTGTTACCAGAAAGTTACAACAAGGCCTCAGAGGCTCAGAGAGGTGGTGATTTGCACAAAAATCATACTGGTGATATTACCAAACCCAAGTCCAGCTGCCTGCCCCAACCAAAAACCCTGGCTTGGCTTGATAAAATCAGTGACAGAACCCAGGGCATTCAGCTCCTGGCTGAGGCTTGCCAAAATCTTGTTACTAAACCCAAGTCTGGCTGCCTGCCCCAAATAATAGCAAGCACATTAAGTGCTGGTGAAAAATGGAAGTCAGCTTTTATCCAGGAACACTGGTGACCTGAGGAGAGATGTTAGGTTAACCAATCTGTCCAGTAAACCTGAAGGAGAAGGGCCAGATTAAAGCCATCTCCAAGACTCAGATTAACTGAGGGGTGTTTCAAAAAGGAGGCTGAGGGAATGGAACATGGGAAATGAAAAGCAGAAGGGAGGGGACGTGAGCTGGGGAGGCTCCGTGCAAGGAGCCAGGTGCACAGTCTTGCCAGGACTCCGTCTGGTTTCTGCTCCCGTCCTTGCTGTTATCTCAGGGTCCTGCTGGAGGGTGCAATCATCACAGCTTTAATGATGTCTTCCTTGGTTCCTCAGGGTCTGGATAGTACATAGTAAGTCAGCAGGCTGACTGGAAAACAACTTCACATTTATGTACAGAATGTCATCTTACCCTGTAACCAAGATTCAAAATACCAAATAATCACAGGAAAAGAGGGAACTCAGAAAACTGTTTTTTAAAAATGTGCCTACAGCCCAGGCAGTTGGTTTTAGGTCCCAATCTGGCTTCAGTCCTGCTCAGTCCAACAATAATAAAGGATGGTCTTGAACTAGAACTTAGGAATTTTGCTTTTACTCATATTTTATTTTGCTAGTTGATGGAGATTTGCTGAGCACGTCCTGCATACTGAGCACTGTGCTATGTGCTGGGATATAATGGTTCGCAAAGCTGAGATGGCCCCACGAATGAGTACGTAATTACATGCAGGAATAGGTACCTGAAGATGTACAGAAAGGACCTGCCTACCCTTGGGGAGTTGGGAAAGACTCCCTTGTGCACAGACCCCGAGAGGGGAGGGAGACGATGGCGCAGCTGAGGAGGAGCTAAGACAGCGAGGAGGAGGCTGGTGGCAGTGGCTGAAGTGTTCGGGGCAGGCTTGCAGGGTTTGTGGGATGGAGCGAGGCATTTCAACTGCATCCTAGAGGGAAGGGAGGTGGAGCATAGGTTTGAAGCAGGGTTCCACCCCTTACCTGTCAGCTTTGTGCCATGAGCAAGTGACTTCACAACTCTCTGTATCTCAGTGTTCTAATCTGTAAAATGGGAGCAACGATAAAGCCTACTTCAGAGGGCCAGTGTAAGCATGAAATGAGGCTGAAGGCAACGTGCTCAGCACAGTACCTGGCTAAGTGCTCATAAATATTAGCTGTTCCATCATTCTTGTTTCATCGTAATTATTATTACTAAGCCATCAATACATTTAAACAGAGGAATTTGAATTTTTCATTCTGGAATAAAGTTGGACATAAATTGGAAGAAACAAGAGTGGAAGGAAAAAGAAGAGCTTGGGGACTGTTCTAGGAATCCAGGAAATGGATGTTGGCTGCTAGGAAGGGAAGGGGAGGATCTGCAAAGGAGACAAGCCAATGGATTCCAGAGAACTTTGGAGGTAAAGTGGTGGGGGAGGGAGAGTGAGGTGGCAAGTGTGGCTTCTGTCATTCTGTAGGTAGCTGTGCCATTCCTAAAGAAACAGAAAAATGGAGAAGTGTTCTATTTTGGACATGTTGAGTTTGGGGGGTCCTTGTGACACCCAAGGGGAGATGTCAGACGGGCAGCTGCTGTAGGAATCTGGAAGAAGTCTGGGCCAAGTCTAAGTACAGAGACATTGCTCTGGTTCTATTTTGGACATGTTGAGTTTGGGGGGTCCTTGTGACACCCAAGGGGAGATGTCAGACAGGCAGCTGCTGTAGGAATCTGGAAGAAGTCTGGGCCAAGTCTAAGTACAGAGACATTGCTCTGTTGATTGTAATGAAAACCCTGGGTATGGAGGGATCATCTAGGGACGCTTCTCTTTTATCCAGTGGCTTATCAGTTCCTCCATGCCGCCTATTAAGCCCAGAGAAAATGAGATGCTCTGAAATGGAAACGTGGAAGGTGAATTTCTCATTAGGAAGACTTGTGTTCTGATGTCTACCTTTGCTGAAGACTGACCAGGGAAAGGGGGCTCGAGTTTGGTTTAGGAGGATGCACTGGGATGTTCTGAAGCCTCTTAGCAGGAGCACTTAGCAGTGACTGGCATTTTTAAAGCAGCTCCTCTCTGTGGCCTATTCTTGGGGTGATTGTCATTGGAACTAATACCACTTTGCCCTTTGAGAGGAGCCTGTGTCTGCAGGATCCTTCTCACATCAGCCACACTGGGAGAGCAAGTTTGGAAAGTGTCGCAAATCCACAAGATGTTCTAGAGTTCTCAGCCAGCCGTTGGTCCTTGCCCGCCTCCTTGCCATTTTCTTTGTAGGTTTGTGTTGATTCTGTCTGCCCTGCTTCCCTGTGTTATCCTTGGAGGGAAGGAAATGTATTTCTTTCATCGTCTTGCCCCGGCCACTCCCAATACCCTACCTTCAGATCATGTTTTGTGTTAGAAGGAGGTTAATGAACATTTGGTAAATAATTTAATTATAAAAGTCAACACTTAGACATCACTCACTATGTCTACTAATTTGATCCTCACAGCAATCCTATGAAGCATCCATTATTAATATTTCCATTTAACAGATTGGAAAACTGAGGCACAAGAGAGCACATAACTTGCCTGAGGTCACAGCCGGAAATTGAAACCCAGGAGGCTTGGCCACAGTGCTCTGAACCACGGTTCTAGAACATCTCTGAATGAATTCTTTAAAGGAAATCCCATTATGTTTATTTTGAAAGAGTATCTTTGTAACCACGATCATGAATAAATTAAATGAAGTCTGTTGGTTTAAAATTTCTGAATATCCCTGCTATTAAAATTAAGTCTGGGGCCAGCCCGGTGGTGCACTGCTACAGTGCGCCGCTTGGGAGCGCGGTGGCACTGCCGCCGAGGGTTCGGATCCCACATACAGACCGGTTCCCGCTCACTGGCTGAGCGAGGTGTGGGCGTGACACCGAGGTTTGGGATCCCGTTGCCGGTCCCGGTCCGGTACGGGCGCAACACTGAGGGTTGCAATCCGTTGCCGGTCACGAAAAAAGACAAAAAGAAAAAAAAAAAAATTAAGTCTGGAAAAAGTGAGAACTTTTTTTTCTTTTTTGGGGGGGCAAGGATAATGAGATCCTTTCACAACAATCCCTCCCAGACTTAAGTCTGGAAAAAGTGAGAACTTTTTTTTTCTTTTTTGGGGGGGCAAGGATAATGAGATCCTTTCACAACAATCCCTCCCAGACCAGGAACTGTTAAGACCAGGTTTTCCCCGTGAAGAACGCTTTCAACACAGCACGTTTGCATCCTGGCTTTTTTCTAAGCTTTTTTCATCTTCATCCTACTCCTTTCAAGGATCCTTTTCCATCTGATCTGGGCCGGGTCCTCAGAGGTTGAATTCCTCCCTGGGTGCTGACTCTTTGACCCCTGCCTTCTTTCTAACCCCTTCCCCCAAATTCAAAGTCGGGCAGCTGGAGAGCAGCTGTGCGGTCACCAGCACTTTGCTCGCCCTCGGGAGGTGTCTGCTCTTCTACGCTGAGATTTTTATCCTTCATTGATGGGTTCTATATTTTCTTTGAATTTATGTTTGACTCTCATTGGGTTAATATTTGAAAAGCGTGGTGGTTTCAGGCTCCGGTGACAGTGGGGGCAATAAGAAATAAAAGTAAAAATATCATGAGTGTTTTTTATATGTCCCTTATTGAATGATAGCAAAAACAAAGATAAGGAATTAGAAGATAATGAATTAGGTATTATTGCTTAGGAATTTATTCTTTACCTTAAGATTATTTTTGTGTTTGGTTTAGAACTTTGAGTTTCTTATAATTTTAAACTAAATGCATTTTAATTCTGAAGATGTCTAACAATATATACTTACCATAACTGCATATTGGAATTTGAATATGTATATTTAAATATATGTGTGTATATATGTATGTGTGTGTATATGTACCACACACACACACACACACACACACATAATCTGAATACTACTATCCAGCCATCATTTTTACTTTAGCGTCTCAATTTTTAATCTCCCTCTACGGCCGGATATTTGAAGTAAAACACCATATAGATTAATAAAGAATAAAAAGAAGTCAATTGTGATTAAAGCATCCAGCAGCTAAGGAAATTCACCTGCTCTGCAGGTGTGACTATTCACATCATGCAGAGCACACCCGATAGAATGGAGTTACCTTCCTGACCTTGTACCTGTGACAGAGGGCACATGGCAGTCAGAGACCAAAGTGGGAGTATGGGGCTTCATGCACTGTTTTGAGAAAATATTATTTTGCCTAATGCATTTAAAAAACATTAATGTAAAGACATTTTCCAGTGCTGTACTTACTGATAGGAATATAGATACATAGAATTTGTATTAACTGCTCTTGTACTATAATTATGAAGGCAAGGACTGCAACTGGGTAGGGGACTCATTCTATGTATCTGTAAACATTGGAGTCAGACATTGAAGAGCTTATAACATGGAAATGCCTGTAGCCAAGTGTGGAGAGTTGGTGTCCTTCTCTGGCCTGGAGGTCAGTAGTCCTGAGTCGGGGCCCCAAAACACGGTGGTGGAGCTGAATGGTTATGAATGTGGGTTTTAGGATCACACTGCTTAGCTTTGAAGTCTGGACCCACCTCTTTTGGCAAGGTCTTTGCTTCTTTGAGTCTCATTTTTCTCATTTATAAAACAGGGGTGATACTAGTACACACCTTATGTATTAGTGTGAAGAATAGAAAAAGCCTTTAGTACTGTATGCTTGGCAAATAGCTGAATAAATGCTAGCTATTTTGTTGATGATTATTAATTAGCCATATCACCTTGGGTGAGTCATATAATTTTCTCTCTTCCAGCCTTTGTTTCTTTGCTATCAAATGAGGAGGGTTGACTGTAATCTTTAAGTGACTCTAAAAGTCTTTGATTCAAATATATCAGTTTAAGAGCTGCTTGCTGAGTCAATAAATCCATCCTGTTTCAAGTAATGTTTATAGAGAAAAATTTTGTAACCTATAAGTGACTCTAGGGGAAGCCTGGTGTCTAAATATTTATGCTGGGCCAAAGGTCCTGTAGGTTAATTCCCATTGCAACAAGCTCCAAGGGTTTATCCAAACTATTTTGTTTTTCTGTATTTTATAGCCTTGAGTAATCTAGCCATCTAAGTCCTTTTGTCTCACTCAAATTTCAGTGGTAATGCTGTTCATCTTAAAGGGATTTATAGGCAATAGCAATACATGTCATAAAAC
>NW_007736931.1:57871-58803 GCF_000696425.1 Galeopterus variegatus
TTTTTTTCTGATTTTTGTGTTTTTCTTTTTCACATTGCACAGTTTCCCTGAGATTGTTTAAATAAAAATACTCCAAGGAATTTTGTTTGCCTGCTTTTTTCCATTAGCAGTGGAGACAAAATCTGCACTAACTTTTAGTGAATGATCAGGATCTTGTCCCTCAGGTTTAGCTCTGCTTCCCCTTTGGAAACCATTCTCATGCCCATGTTAGTGCTGGCAGGTGCAGTCAGAAGTTACTCATTCATCAAATGAGTAAATAAATAATGATATCTTGATGCTTTTCTTTTTAAAAAGAGGTAGGAAATACCTAACAGACAAACACAAGTTTTGTTTTCTTAAGGTATGTGTCCAGATCTGCATATGACAACTATTTAAAGCTACTTCTTAGCTTTAAAAATTCAGGTATATGTCATGAACTTCAAGTATCATCTCTTTCTTATATGTCTCATGGTGATGACAACAGAATCTGCATTAGCAAGAACTGTAGTGGTGACATCTGCCATTTGCTGAGTGCCCACCAAGGGTTAAGCACTGTGCATGGCACTTTGACATTATTATTCAGGATAACTTAGCAGGTAACAACTGAGGCTAAAGTGGACTTTGCAGTTTGAGTTTGAATCTGTGTTTGGTCACTTACTACCTGGTGATCTTGGGCAAGTTACTTAAACTTAAATTCTCTATGCCTCGTTTCCCCCATCTACAGAGTGAAGGTAGAATTAGTACCTACCTAAAGGGGTTGTTATAAGGATTAAATGAGCTATGAGTATACAGTGCTTAGAATAGTGCCTAGCAGACAGGACGTGATTGATAAATGTCAGTATTTAATCCCTACGACAGCTGTATGAGGTAGATATCATTATACCATTTTACGAATGAATCCTGAAGCTCTTAAGGTCCTGGTGGACTCAGGATATAAACCCAGGGTTGTCTGA
>NW_007736932.1:0-1253 GCF_000696425.1 Galeopterus variegatus
TATAGGTGACTTGATGCTTTTCTCTTTCTGCTTTTAGAATTCTCTTTGTCTTTGAGCTTTGCAAGTTTGATGATAATGTTTCTTGGAGAGGATCTTTTTTTCTTTTTTTCCTTTTTGTCTTTTTTCGTGACTGGCAATGGATCGCAACCCTCAGTGTCACGCCTGTACCGGACCGGGACCGGCAACGGGATCGCAACCCTTGGTGTTGCTCCCGCACCTCGCTCAGCCAGTGAGCGGCCGGTCTGTACGTGGGATCCGAACCCTCGGCAGGAGCGCCGCCGCGCTCCCAAGCGGCGCACTGTAGCAGTGCACCACCGGGCTGGCCCCGTAGAGGATCTTTTTGGATTGAATCTGTTAGGGGACTTTTGAGCTTCCTGAATCTGAAGGTCTGCATCTCTCCCTACTCCTGGTATGTTTTCTGTTATTATTTCCTTGAATAGGTTTTAAATACGTTTTCCTTTCTCCTCTCCTTCAGGAATACTCACAATTTGGATGTTAGAGTGCTTGTGGTTGTCTGCCATCTCTCTTAGATTTTCCTCATTATTTTTAATTCTTATTTTCCTTTTCTTGTCTGCCTGGGTTATTTGAAAAAGACCATCTTGGAGATCTGAAATTCTTTCTCCTGATTGCTCTAGCCTGCGGCTTAAAACTCTCTGTTGTGTTTTTTATTTTAATAAGTGAATCTTTCATTTCTAGGAGTTCTGCTACATTCTCTTTTTAAGGTATTTATCTCTTTGTAAATTTCCTCCTTCATATTCTGGATACTTTTTCTTGTTTCCTTGTGTTCTCTAATTGAGTCTTCTTTTATTTCTTCAAGCTTTCTTAAGATCATTGCTTGGAATACTTTTACAGACATTTCAAGGATTCCTTGTTTTACAGGGTCTGTAATTTGAGCATTACTGTATTCCTTTGGTGGTGTCATATCTTGTTTGTCTGTAGTTTTTATATTTTTTCATTGATGTTTGGTCATCTGGTAGAGGACATGCTTCTTGTGTTACTCTGGGGTTGGCTACGAGGTAAAGACTTCCTCCTCTGTTTGCAGGCTTGCCTGGTGACTCTTCTTATAGCAATGTAGTCAGGTGAATGGCAGGTTGCCTGTTGTGTGGCCCTCACTGGTACTGTGGTGAACTATCCTTGTGGTGACAGAAGGTGTGTCATTATCTATGTTACAGCAGCCTGGGTCCCGTTCTAAGTTTCTGTGGACTGAGCCCCTGGTGCTGTGCAGGTCTCAGCTCACCTAGCTGCCTGCTGGG
>NW_007736932.1:3736-13497 GCF_000696425.1 Galeopterus variegatus
TTTGAGATTTTATCCTAAAAGACGTTTGTTTGCAGGGGGATGAAAGGAGGATGCGGTGGAGAGTATTTGTTCTGGGTGCAATAAATGTTTGAGAAAGTTAACCTGAATAGAGAACAGATCAAGAAGAGACAAACAGATTTGGAACTGATTGATTTACTATTAGCTTGATATTTGATTTCTACACTTGAACATTCTCTTACTTCTTTGAGACCAATGCAAGTTCTTTGAAGGAATCACTGAATGCTTGTCTCACTTGTTTGTTTCTCAGAGTGTAAATGAATGGATTCAACATGGGAGCAATGGATGTCATCAGCACTGTCACACCCTTGTTAATATCCACAGATTCCTTTGCTGAAGGTTTGACATAGATGAAGATACAGCTTCCGTAGGTGATGGAAACCACAGTCATGTGAGAAGAGCAGGTGGAAAAGGCCCTTTTCCTTTGCTGGGCAGAGGGGAATCTGAGAATAGTGATGATGATGAAGATATAGGAAAGAACAACACACAGAAGGGTTGGGATGAAGGTCATTACAGCACAGACTATGACCATCTGCTCTATGTGCCATGTGTCTGAGCAAGAAATCTTCAAGATAGGAGATGAATCACAGAAAAAGTGATCAATGACATTTGAGTCACAGAATTTCAAATTTATAAATTGTGTAAGTGGTGGAAGTATGATCAATAAGCCAGCCATCCAACAGCAGAGGACAAGTCTCCTGCAGACTGGGCTGCTCATGATGGTCACATAATTCAGGGGTTTGCAGATGGCCACATAGCGGTCATAGGACATGATGGCCAGAAGAAAAAATTCTGTTACTCCAAAGACATCAATAAAAAATGCTTGAAGGAGACAAACACTATAAGTAATTGACCTGTCACATGTTGCTATGTTATACAAATACCTAGGAATACAAGCAGATATAAATGAAATTTCTAATAAGGCAAAATTCTGTAGGAAAAAGTACATGGGTGTTTTAAGGTGGAAGTCCATCACAGTGAGAAATATGATGGTCAGATTTCCAGTTATACTTATTATGTAAGTGAGAAATAGAAAAACAAAAATAGGAATCTGAAGTTGAGGGTCATCAGTCAGTCCCAACAGGATGAAGGTTGTTATTGTGTGGTTTCTCATCACTGACTACTGAATTTTATTCAATCTTAATGTAAAATTTAGAGGTATTTTCCTTGAGTAGAGTGATTTCAAGCCAGATAGCAATAACCAGTTGCACTTAGAGCAAACTAAATTCACACTTAGTTTCTTCTGTAAGTAGTGATTGATATTGCTTTCGTATAACTTCGTATAATGTATGCTATACGAAGTTATTACGGAATACTCACAATTTGGATGTTAGAGTGCTTGTCACTATAAGTAATTGACCTGTCACATGTTGCTATGTTATACAAATACCTAGGAATACAAGCAGATATAAATGAAATTTCTAATAAGGCAAAATTCTGTAGGAAAAAGTACATGGGTGTTTTAAGGTGGAAGTCCATCACAGTGAGAAATATGATGGTCAGATTTCCAGTTATACTTATTATGTAAGTGAGAAATAGAAAAACAAAAATAGGAATCTGAAGTTGAGGGTCATCAGTCAGTCCCAACAGGATGAAGGTTGTTATTGTGTGGTTTCTCATCACTGACTACTGAATTTTATTCAATCTTAATGTAAAATTTAGAGGTATTTTCCTTGAGTAGAGTGATTTCAAACCAGATAGCAATAACCAATTGCACTTAGAGCAAACTAAATTCACTCATAGTTTCTTCTGTAAGTAGTGATTGACGTTGCCTACACTCTAGTGGGCTTGGCTACTCAATTGATTTTTATTGTTTTGATAGTTTGTGATAGATTTTTAAACATACTTCTAAAATATGTTCTACCATCCCAATTTCCTCCTTTATTTCACATTTGTAATCTATATCCTGCTGGATATTCACATGTTATTAGATTGGACCCATAATGTGTTGTGATTCAACAAAATTGTGATTTCTTTCTATGTCTAAGATCTCTTCTGTCTTTTAAAGGTGAATATTTAAATGTAATCATTTTTCATGTCTTTCCTAGATGATTTGGTCCTTGATAAAATGTAAATATGTAACAACTAATGTGGGCTGCATGCACAGGCTTTGTTGATCCATTTGCAGCTTGCAATATTTTACCACCATGATTAAGCATGCGTTTATGTTTTCTTTTGGGTTTTAAAAAGGAACTTCCACATTGTTGGCTCACTTCTGTGACTCTCCTTACCCTTCTCTGCTTGTATGTAATAGATTCTCAGCATTCATTGGGATACACAATGCAGGGAGTATTTTAATGTACAATTTATTTGCCACATGCGAAGCAATGTTTGGTCCAAGGATATACAGCTGAAAAAAAACACAAAAACCACATATTTCTTTGGTGCGTTGTCTCTTTAGTTAAGTATGAGCAATACTCTAACAATACTTGCTAATATTTACTATCGGTATTGTGAAGTTCAAGATCAAATTTGAAATACTGAGTAGGTATTGTGAAGTTCAAGATCAAATTTGAAATACTGAGTATACTCTTCAGCACTTCCTGTGTGCACCTACCTATTTGTGATTTCCAGTTTGAGCATCACTTCTACTGGAAAGTCTTCTAAAACTTTGTTGTCTGTTGGCTGTTCCTCATTTGAGCTACCATGACAAGTAATTATTTCCATTTTAGCACTTCCTCTGAGAAAATAAGTTTGTTGAAATCGGGGGCTGCTGTCTTTTTTTTTTTTTTAACCAGGATAGCTACCCAAATAACACAATCGTAGACTTCTAGGGTATGTGTAAGAAATATTTTTGCGTAAATACGTACATATCTAATTAATTGGCTTGTTCCTTCCAGCTTCCATCCTATTTGATTTTCATCTTGAGACTGCTTTGTCACTGAGTTTAATTATTTAAATTTTGTATGCCCGTCTATTTAACATTTATATATATATATATATATATATATATATATTTTGCATCTGAAACATAAGTTTTGCTAGTGAATAAAGTCTCAATATGAAAGCATTACTCTCTCTGTTTATTTCCTTCCATGATGACCAAACTGTTAACTGGCCTCTACTTCTTCCTTATGCTCTCAAGCAGTAAATAGTTGTATCTTTGTTGGCTGTGATATTTGCTTTCTTCAGGAATCTTAGTAAAATATTCAAAACAGAGGTCAAGAAATGTGCATATCTTGATTCGTAAGTTTTACATGTTATTCATCTTTTTTGATGGTTTGTAAATTGTTTTTATTTCTTTTTACTTTTCTTTACGTTTTCTTGTGTAGATGCTTTACAATGAACACTAGTCTTATTAGAAAAAAGCAATTTTCATTAAGAAAAAAGAATGCTTGAACACATAACAACCAACTTGGCTCAATAATATTGATTAATATGACTAAACACGTTATTCTGGCTTATACATACTTTAAAAATATCTTCCTTAATAATTTAACAGTTAAAAAAATCCAAACAAAGGAGGAAAAGGATGGATGCTTCTGAGGCAGGAAGGAATCAACAACTATACGTGTTGCTGAATCGTTTCCTTATGATCCCTTCTTACTCAGATCTTTTATTCCTTTATAAATGGTGACCTAAAATGAATTGTTAGTCCTTAGAAAAGCTATGAGCAAGACAGGTCCAGAGGGAACAGAGCAGACAGCTAGAGGGACAGAGGAAGCTCACCAACTGTTCTGAGGGTCAGTGGAGACAATCCAAGGAAAAATTAGATCAGAGCTGTGAAATGTAGAAAGTAGCTGCAGAGGGCTGGATTTAACATGATATTCATCTTAAATCATATTGTATATATATTTTTAAGCCCTTAGTGCACTTAATTTTATTCTGTTTAATTTCAAAACACTGTTATTTGTGTAACCGGTTTTAAATCCCCCTTTTAAAAAAATCTTTTTTAAAAAAAATAATAAGTATGTGACGTGATGGATATGTTAATTAATTTTATCATTTTACAATGCATGCGCATATCAAAACATCACATTGTATACCATAAACGTAGACCATTTTTATCTGTGAATAAAAAAGAGCCCTTTAAAAGGATAATGAAATATATGTTCTTTCTTGATCCCTATTTTATTGGTTATTTCTACATCCAGTGTTTAACATCCTTGGGCTATGGAACCAGGGTTATCGGCTCATGTTTTTCTACTACATTTGGACCCTGTATATTCTCATCTATGGAAAGGACATGATAATACTTATTGTCTTAGTCTGTTTGTGCTGTTATAACAAAATATTACAAACTGGGCAATTTTTAAAATAAAACCACAAATTTATTTTCTAACAGTTCTGGAGGCTGGGATGTCAAATATCAAAACACTGGCAGGTCCAGTTGTTTGTTGAAAGCTGTTGCTCACTTCAAAGAAGGAGCCTTGATGTGCATCCTTCACAGGGAAGAACTCTGTGTGTCTCACTTGGCGGAAGGCAAAAGGCCAAGGGAGCCTGATGATGCATGAAGCCTCTTATGAGGCTTTAATCCAATTCATGAAGGAGGATCCCTTATGGTGTAATTGCTTTTTAAATACCCCACCTTTTAATACTATCACATTGGCAACCTATATTTTGGAGAATACATATGCAAGTCATAGCACCTGTCTTGTCTTATTTGTGGGTTTAATAATGAGTAAGTGATGATATATGCAAATAATATGAAAAATGTAGCATAAAATAGAAATCTGATTTGCTTCATTATAATTGATAATGATGGGGTAACAGAATTCAACGTTTTTCAATTTTATTTATGTTTATTTTTGTGGGGTACAGTGTGTTGTTTCAATATTCATACACTGCACAATGAATCACTTAGGGTAGATAGTATAGCATTTTACCCATTAGTCCACCCTTTCTCCTCCCCCAACACCTCTCTCCTTCCAGCCTCTGGTAACCATTATTCCACCCATTACTTCTGTGAGAACCACTTTTCTTTTTTTTTTAGATCCCACGTATGAGTGAGACCATGTGGAATTTATCTTTCTGTGCCTGCCATACTTCATTTAACGTGATGGTTTCCAGCTCCATCCATGTTTCTGCAAATGAGAGGATATCATTTCTTTTTATAGTTGAATAGTATTCCATTGTGTATATACATCACAGTTAAAAGAAAAAATAGAGAGCCCAGTAACAAAGTTATGCCTTTACAGCCAACTTATTTTTTGACAATGGTGTCAAGAATATTCAGTGGGGAAAAGACAGCATCTTCAATAAGTGGTGCTGAGGAAACTGGATATCCACATGCAAAGATTGGAACTAGACTCCTATCCCTCAGCATACAGAAAAATAAACTCAAAATGGATTAAAGCCTTAACTTAAGACCTGAAACTGTGAAACTGCTAGAAGAAAATATGGAAATGCTACATGAAATGGGAGCAGGCAGTGCTTTTTAGAATGAGACCTCAAATGCATAGCAAATAAAGCAACAATACAGAAAAGGAACTACATCAAACTAAAAAGCTTCTGCACAGCAAGGGACACTGTCAACAAAGAGAAGAGAAAACCTACAGAATGAGAGAAAGTGTTTGCAAACTACACATCAGACAAGGGGCTAATATCCGGAACATGTAAGGAAATCAAATAGCAAAAAAACAAGTAAACTGATTTAAAAACAGTCAAAGACCTGGATAGACATTTCTCTAAAGAAGACATAATACAAATGGCCAATAAGCACATGAATAAATGCTCAAAATATTTAAAAATATTTTTAGTATTTCAAAATTTCACCTATATCAAAATGACTTTATGAATGTACCACAAGTTCTTTTAAATGTTTAAAGTTGTTTTTATTTATACATCTTTATGAAGTACAGAGTTGACCATCAGTATTTGTGTAGAACATGTGATGATGAAAGTAATATTACCAGTATGTTCATCACTACAAATCAAATTACTTTTAGGATGACTGGATAAGGTAAATGTAGTATACGTACAAGTTTTAAAGCAGCTTATGACATGCTGTTATATATCTCTTTGATTTCTACAATTGTTGAAATGTCTGCAAAATGCATATTTTTATGAACATTATTTCACGATTCATAAAAATTCCTAGAAATGTAATTTCAAGGAAATAGGACATACTCATCTAGAACTTCTGTGTAAATTTACCAAGGCATCATCTATGAACTTTATATCACTGTTTTCCTTGAGCTCACTGTGTGACTGTGTAATTGTATCTTCACTCAAATCACTGCAATGTATCATGGGACTTTTTTAAAGATCACCCCTCACTATATGACCAGTTATTAAACTTAAACCCCAAGATTTGCTGTCATCATCACAGACCTGTGACATTCTTAGCAACTATAGGGACACAGTGTAATAACTACAGTTGATCATTTTAATTGAAAGAAAGGGTGCTCTTTTTCAGCTTTCCTCCTGTCCCCAATCCATTTCTTCTCAACCCAGTAGCTCCTAGATCTACTTCAAGGTAACGTGCTCTTTCCAGCACTCTGTGGGTGATAGCCCTCGTTCCAAACTATTCGTCATTTATCCCATTCACTACTAATCCTAGCTGTTACGAGGCAAAGTTTAAGAAAACAGTTGCATCTTCTGAAGACTTTTATACTTAACAAAAAGTTAAGGGATAACTAGTTTTGTGAATATTATTAGATAATCTTTCATGGGGCGTGATTTTAATGCAGATATACCTTTATTTTCCTGTAAAGAGGAGAGCGAGAGTATGACAGATAACTTCTCATTGTATATAAATTTAGATTATCAGTATATAACTAAAAAGCAGCAGTAAAAAAAGTACAAGTGAGAGATATGTGTAGATTTTTACATAATAATTCAAATAATTAGGTCTGACTATGGTAAATCACGTCAAACCTGATTCTCAGAGAAAACCATTACACAGATTTACTGGAAATGAAAGTAAATGAAATAGCCACTGTACTTACTCTTCTGAGAGGTAGTAATAGCTTCTGCTGATTCTTTAACATCAAGAGTGTTCAAGGCTAATTTGAGGAAGAGGACCCAGCAGCAAAGTCTTGACTGGGATTATCCTGTCTCTCAGTTTATGTCTCCACTTTGCTGCTCTGAGAGGGCCTGGAACTGTTTGAGTTTTTCCTTTTCTTCCTTTTTTTCTTTACTTTTCTTTTCTTTTTTATGTTTAGCACATTGCGAAGATTTTCTAACCAAGGACTATGGTCTCTTTTGAACCTAGGAAATATTTTCTAGCTCTTTTTGGGTGGAAAATTAAACATTGTTCAAATATCGCTTTCTCTTGCTTTCAAAGCATTTTTATTACTTTTATCTCTGGATAGCGTGAGAGGCTTTTCCAGTATTAAGGCTTACATTTGATTTATTTGCAAAATCTGAAACTATTAAATAATAGATGACTGGGACCTTAGCGACCCATGTTCAAATGTCACTAATGTGTCTTCTTTGTAATCAACTTGGTAAAAATCCCTAAAGATGCAGCAGTGGGGACAGTGTCCTTAGAGACACAATGATGCAACAATAGCAACAGGCACAGGTCAAGATACAATAGTTAAAAAACCCGGTGGTCAAGAACAAATCCGCCTTTCCTGCATTTTGTTCTCTACCATGTATGAAAGTTGAAAGATCACAAAACTAACCTACATACTATTTTTTCAGTGATTAAAGAAGATAACAAAACAAACATATTAGAAAACTCAAAGCAAGTGATAATTCTTTTCAATTATACATTAATATATAAAGTTTTATATAAATATTTTAAAAATAAAAATAGAGTTTCTATTATTTATATTTAGAAGTGGCTTTTTTCCCCTAGTTATATACACTATTACCAGAACAATAATCATTGACGTGAATGATGGTGCATGATATGTGTTTTCAAAATTCATTCATATTTTAACCCATTCTTAGCAGTTTTAAATGAATGTGCAGTTATCACTATTCCTTAAAAATAGCTTTATCAAAGTCAATTGCATGACCGTATCATCTCAGATATTTAGTTTGTTTGGCCTTTTTTACAACTAACCATTGCTGTGGGCAGTGCACTGAGATGAAATTCTAGAGGTAGAATTTCAGAATCAAAATGAAAGAATATTCACATTTTGAGGCTCTTATTTTAAACTGCCAAAGTGCCTTCAAAAAGGTTATACCAAACTAGACAGTTGAATTGTATTTATGGCCTAGCTTTGCACCACACTTAATTTAATACTTATGGTCGTGTTTAATGGTCACATATGATGTGAAACTTTTTCATCGGTTTGTCATCTGTTTTAATTCTGTTTATGCTATTATAATTTATAGTAACTCATGCTTCAGAAATTTATTTTTCCATTTTTTTGAATAGGCCTTGTATTATAATTCCTATATGCTTTACATGTTACTGTTATATTCATAGGATCTTATCTTTTAATGAGATACTATTTTTAATATCAGTTTTGCACCTTTTTAACTGTGTGTAATTTAGTTGCATTTGAGGAGAATCTACCTCTTTCACTGTTGTATTTTTGTAATGGCTATCCTGAATAATATTTTAACAGAAATACTTGAGAAATAAATATTTTTCATTGAAATACCCTAATTATATATACTTATGGGATTCAATGTGATGTTTTGATTGACGTAAACAATATGAAATGATTAAATCAACCTGAATAACATATTCGTCATTTCGCTTACCTATCATTCGGTCTCTAAACAGAGTTTCTTACGTGTAAAGGTGATTAGCACACTTTTTTTTCCTGCACTGTTTTGCTTTCTTCCTCATATCTCCCTTTTAGTACTCCTTATGATGTAATCATGTATGGATTCAGGTCAAGATATATATTTTCTTTTCAAAATAAACAATTGTGGATGCTATTACATATACATCAAGAATATGTTTCTACATCAAGATATTTATGCTTTCTTTCTATAATAATAACTTTTTTGGTTTTGGTGTTCACTGCTGCTTCTCATTATTTTGAGTACTGGAAACTTTCCCGTTGACTTCTTTTGAATATTAAGCCTAGATATAAGACAGAATGTCCACTCCCACTGGTTATACTTATCACTGCATTGAAGGGTCTAAACAGGGAAGTAAAACAAAGAGAAATAAATATACTGTTTTGCCATTATTTGCAGATTATTTGATTATGTATGTGTGTTGCAATATTTAAAAGATCCTATGATTAAATCACTTGAATTAATTGGTAAATTTTATACTTAATAATGACTAAATTTGGAAAGGTTGACAGCCAAAGTCAATATACAAAAACCAGTAGAACCTGTCCATACCAGCAACAAACAGAGGATAAAATAAAAAATTCTTATAAAATAGCAACAACCATGTAGGAATGAATATACCAACATACATAGTAATATGTCTGTCAATATTGTGCAAAGCCCCTGTGCATTTAAAACTCTGAAACATTTTTGAAAGTAAAGGCCAAAATGGGTGGGTGCTATAGCATATTTTAATTGATTAGATTCTCTGCAATGTAAGTATGTTAATTTTCCCCAAATTGGCCTGTAGGCTTGATGCAGTCTTAATTAAAATTGCTGTGAGAATTTTTTTGTTTGCAGAAATTGCAAAGGTTTTAAAAGTTTTATGACAATCAGAGGGCTGAGAAGAGCCAAGACATTTCTGAGAAAGCAGAACAAAGCTGTTCGATTTACACTACCCATTGTGAAAATTCACTAAAAAGCCACTGTAAATGAAACAGTAGAGTATTGATTCAAAGACAGAAAAACATTATCAACAGAATTAAACAACGAACCCTGAAAAGATTCACTTATGATACAACAATTAGTTATAACAAAGTTGCCATTGAATG